>NC_056732.1:454352952-454447952 GCF_019279795.1 Protopterus annectens | reverse complement strand
ATTCACCTCCATGAATAGAAATGGAGGCAATCTGAAGGACTTGGTAATTTTTCTTGATGGGGCCCCAGTAGCACCAACATTTTGCATGATGAGATCATGCAATATAGTTTGAAAGAAACTTGAATGGAAGCCAGGAGTATACAACTCACTGCAATTTTGCTAAAATCACCATTAAACTTATGGGATTTTGTGATATGCAGAAGATTTTGCATAAATTAAAGTGATGGCCCCAGTGTTTCATCAGGCTTTACAGTAAAACATTAACAAGCTTATAGAGAAAGAACAGAAGAAATTAATTGATTTTCTTGAATGATAGCCAGGTGGGCACCATTTACTTGATGAAAGACTGCACAGTTTGGCCAGAACTATTTATTTTTATCTATCTATCCTTTGTTGACTCAGTTTGTCCTATTAAAATTAGTGGCCTCTTATTAAAGGTTAGACTTGAACATTGCTCTGATGTGATGGCACCAAAGCAAAAGTCTATTCAAATTACCCCACCAAGATGCCCCATTTCCATATTCAGCGAAACTCATCACTTTAACCCCAGCCTTCAATCTCTGAAACCAGTGTACTATAAGTCCTACTCTTCAAACTCCATCTTCTAAATTACATAGCTCTGACTCTAGTTTCTCTGTACTTGCTCCAAAACTGTAGTAATCTTTTCCTCACTATCTCACCCAGCATACTAACTACATTAAACTCAAACAGTTTCATTTTGACCAATGCTAATACAAATGCCAGAACACAGGACATATCACTTAAGCAACACTTTGGAGTAGGTTAATTTCCTTGTATGTCACCTCATTTATACCACTACTCTGTTCGTTATCACTATGTTTCTACTTCCTGTAAATATACACAAAGCTTCTCTTTCTCCTTGCTCACTGTCATCTTAGAACTTGTACCTTTCTTGGTTCCTTTGTCCCCTAGGACCCTGTGCCCTTACCGTTACTTATCTCTTGTTTACTCTTCTAAACACCTGTGTTACCCCCTACAGTTTCAAAGGCTAAACATTCTTTCTCTTTTATTGCTACTTTCCTGATTTCTGTTTGCTGCTTGTAAAATGTACACCCCAGCATGATTTGATGTAAAATCTGTACACAGTATCTCTTTTTTGAGACTACTTGTATTACCTTTGTGTTTCACCATTGGTTGTAATTGTTGCATTTTTGTTATAACCCAGGCTAAGCTTGTAAATGGTCATGATGTGATTAGGTGCTCTAGTCTGTTAACCGAAATGTAAATAAATAAAAAATAAATGTAAATAAAGTACTGCACATTATATTAATATAACTGACACTGTTGTATAACAACACATACACCTTATTATGAGTATGACAGTTGCTGAAAGGGAAGCTGTTTAGCACCATGGGAAAAGGTAACTAGAGTAATGCATTCACTATATGATAGTTGTGTATCATGAATGTATGTGGATGTTTAACAAGTTGTGACAGTGTTCTTAACCTGTGAATCATAAAAACTCAAGGGACTTTAACAACTATAAGTATAATGTATGCCTAAAACCTAGACTGTAGTTTCTTCCTTCCTCAACAACATTCTTCTTCAGTGAAACTGAGCCAAAGAAGGGGTTGTTACCTTATAAAATATCTTAATTTTAGTCATGTTGATAAAAAATAAAATCAAAATTAATTTTACATAGGAGTCGATTAGTTCATCTCAGAAAGGAGTACTTAGGCAAGTCAACCTAGACTGTTAATAAACACACAAAATAAAAATATGCTAATTAACCCACTTGGCAGAACATTGAATTTCAATCAAGGATGCTGGCAGTCATATCTCTCACCCTGTTAGCAGCAGAAAGCTGGACATAGTACAAAATAAAGGGAGGACAGGGGCACAAAAATAGCGACAAATTGTAAATATTGCTCTAAGCTTAGACAAGTGCTAGTATAAAAGGTTTTGTGCTACCATGCATTTTCTGAAAGATATGAAGTTTGAAACTCAAATAACTGTCATCATTTAGTGACTTTAATTTTATTTTTATTATTTATTTAACATTTGTTGACCGGGAAAGTCCGACTAGGTTCCACATATCCTGTTTTCAGCGGAGGCCCGGGGAGAAATGCTCTAGACGCATGTCTTTAGAATGTGGGGGGAAACCGGAGTACCCGGAGGAAACCCACACAGATGCAGGGAGAGCATGCAAACTCCACACAGAAGGCATCCTGGCCGAGAGTCGAACCAGAGAACCTCTTGCTGTGAGGCAACAGCATTAACCGCTGCACCACAGCGCTGCCCGTATTAATCCTTAATAATTTACCAGAAAACCACAAACTGTATGAGGAACAAAAGCAAATAAGTGGCAACTATATGGACATTTGAGCGGTATGTTGAAAACTCTGGTTCAAAGCTAAATTGTGGTAGCTGCAGTAACAGGAAAACTGTGAACATAGAAGCACTCAATAGCTTGTGTCCTCTCAGGACAGGCTGTTAAATCTGTGTTATGGAGGCAACCTCTCTCTGAGGATAATGTTTACCAGTTAAATTCCAACACTAGGTGATTGAGGGGTAGTTAACAACAGTTCCTCATTATCAAGTATACCTTAAAACTTGTTTTTCAAGAATTAAGGACAAAGGCCCATAATCAGGGACAAATTTTAAATAGTTCTCTTTTTATCTAAAAGTTAACAGAACAACAGGTTTTGTATCAGCAAGCATTTTCTTAACAATAAGAAGTATAGAACTCTCATGCCTAGCATTTTTGACAGGCTGTGATCCTTGGTGATTTACCAGAAAATTGAAAATGTGAATGATAGGGCAAAAATATAAGGCAGAATTAGAGACAGTTGAGACATGTTATGAAGTCTGCCGCCCTTCTACAGTTTGGTTAAAAACTGTAGAGTGAAACCATTAAATGATGTTCTCAAATGGTTCATAGATTGGTTAACTGACCTTTCCATAATATACACTTTTTTGACATCATTATCAGTGGCTGAGGTGAGGGCATAAGCTGGTTAATCTGACAGGAATTCAGCACTAATTACACTGAGTATAGTGGCAACTCTAACAGGGAAAGGTCATCTCCATAGTGAAGGTTGTAGCTGAAAAAAAGCATTATGATCTTCATGTTTTGTTAACTTTTTGTCAAATGAAAATGTTAATTTAATAAAATGAATTCACTGTGTTTGTTTTCACTTATATTCTGTCAAGAAGGAATTGATTTTAAGTTGCACAGCAAACTGTTTTGGTCATTATAACTTAAAAATTGAAAAAAATGGATGTAGTTTTAGAGAGCAAAAACTTGACATAAATTGCAGATGCCTGCTTATTTACTGTAGCAGGCTGTACAAAACAGTTAATCTTCCATTTCTTTTTTTTTTTTTTTTTTAGGTGGGTGATGTATGAAGAACCCAACTACAGAGGTCGCATGTACGTAGTTGAAAGAGGGGATTACCGTAGTTTCAATGAATGGCAGGGTCACAGTGCCAACATCCAGTCAATTAGGCGGGTGGTCAACTATTTTTAACTGCCTTCAGCTACATAAAATGATTTGAAAATTGGAGTAACAAGTACTTCTTATGGCTGAAGATGGAAGTCTGAAAACAAAGTAAATGTTAGCTGCGTTACTGCTGTTAAAAATAACTGATAAATCAAGCTATACAAACAGGCATCATCCAGCCAAATAACTTTCCTTGAACTCAGTGGATTTAACTGGACATTAATTATTATCAATCACTATCTTCTAATTCTTGAAGGAAGTGTCTTTCATACTGCAAAATTTTCTGTAAGAAAATCTCAAAAATAAAAAGTAATATCATTTTTGCATGCATGTCTTCTTAACAACTTATGATATACTAAAGGTTTTTCATGCATACTTTTAGGAAAACTACAAATGTGCAGCTCAGTGTGTGGTAATAAGAAAAGGTATTCAAAATGTTGCTCAGATGCTGAAAAGTCTCCAGGGCAGAAAATGGAAAATAAATCAATTGCTACCAGATTGCAGGTACAGCATAAAACCAAACAAAAAATAAGAATATGAAATCACAACTCTGGGTCCGAAATGAAAAAAAAAAACTTAATAAAATTATAATAAGAAAAGAGGTGAAAAACATTTTAGGCTTATGCCCTTCATCAATTTGAACTTATAAAATTAAACACAGAGCCAGCTATATGTAATATTTTAGTCACTGTTAACAATGAAACATTGTCAGAGTGGTAGCTCATTCCATGGGTCCACAACCCTCTCTATGAAAAATCACTTTCAGAGCTTCAGGGAGTGGTTAGACCCTACATTTTGCTGCCTGTGTCCCCTCCTTTCCTATCTGTCTTTCCTGAACAAAATGACATCAGAATTCACACAAGCATGTGATAACCTCATAGGTGCTAGGGGATCTGACATCCAAAGTTACACAAGCATCTGATAATGTCACAGGTGCTAGGGCATATGACACCGAAATTCACACATACATGTGATAATGTCACAGATGCTAGGGGATTAGCGAGAGTGATGGTGGTATCAGTAAACAGCTAAGGACTATTTTCCAGTCACAGTAGAGAGGGTTTAGTATTGTATGCCTTCCCTCTGGTGATAAGTAATATAGTACAGCATCTCTTTCAGAGAACCGCCCATAAGCAATGCCTGCAGTGGACTGAGAGCACACTGAAGCATATCTGCACCCTCTGCCCAGTACTGACATCATTGCATGTCACACTGAGTACCACAGTAAAGCTATATGATGCAAATAAAATGTACTGTCACCTGCAGTGTGGCTGGTGCCAGCCTCTAGAGATTATATCCTGCCCCTTCACTGCCATGATATGCAATTAGAAAAGAAGTGGAAGGCTTTGGGTGTGGGGCTAGGCATCCAACGGCTAGCAAGGGTGATGCAGAGCTCAAGTGTTCATGAAAGGACATTAGTAATGTTTGAAATGTCTTTTTATGCATATCAATCCCACTGTAGAGATTTTTTGCAGCAATAGCAAGTTGGCTTCCCTTTTTCCCTTAAATTACTTTTGCTTCATGGCAGAAATAAACCTATGCAGTATTCTCTTTTAAGTGCATTTAATATTCTATGTTCCCTACATCACCACCTTCCTTCTTACCTTTTTTCCACCTGTCTCATGTTCTATTAAATGTCTTTATTAAATCCTTCTTCACCATCTATTCTGGTACTTCATGCTATAGGTCCACAGCCCTCTCTGAGAAAAAGCCCTTTCAGAGTTCTAGGGAGTACTTAGACCCTATAATTTTCCTGCTTGTGTCACCTGCTTTCCTGTCTGTCATTTCTTTCCAGAATGACACCTTCACATCTCCTTGACATCATCTTGTGCATCAATATAATGTCTTTCCCATATCTTTTGGTATCAAGTTAGAAGAACCCTAGCTCCAGTAGTTTCTGGTGTTATCCCATCTCCTATGTTCTAGGAATCTTCTTATAAGCTTTCATATGCAATCCTTACAGCAGCCTGCTATCTTTTTTATTATATGACCTCTAAAACTGAATGCAGTACTGAATGTATGTTCCGATCAAGGCCCTACAAAGGGCCAGTCTTTTTCTACTTCACTTTTCTCATGTCCAAACTTCATTTTGTGCAAATTACACTTAAAAGTTCATCTTTTATTTCCTACTTTCACATTCTTCCTAGCCTTCTTCTTCATAATCTCAATCGGCCAACCAGTATTCTGTTTAATTCCAAAATACTCATAAGTTTTCTAGTCAACTCTTGAGCTTTTTTCTGTCTCTTAGTCAGGTTTTTTTGGAACACTGGAAAAGATATTACTGGCAAGTTATGTCTATAGACTGTGGTCTTGGCAGATGAATGAGAAGCAAAATCCTGTTCAGCTTGCTGTCTCACTTTTTTGCTAGGTAAACTTTTTTTAATTCCTACTTTTCCTGTACTACATCTAAAATGGCTTTGCTGCTTCCAAAAAAAAAAAAAATATGAAGACAACTGGATATAGCTATTTGAATCTCACATCTGCCTCTCGGCATACTTAGATTGCGTGGATAAACTCACTTCTCTTCTGCCTGGTGCAGTGTCCTTTTAATTAACAAGATCTGGTGTGAAATGCAGCCAGTCGCTTATTTGTACTTTTATAAAATGAATGCAATCTGTTCCTTCCAGTTTCTTTGGTACACCAGAAAAGATCTGATTTTTTTCTTTAAGCTCTGCATTTTGAGGAGCCTCATATTCAGACAGTCTTTCCTTCATTTCACACACAGATTTCTGCAGTTTTATCAACTCATCTGAACAACTACTTCAAGCTTCATCTATACTTTCTAGCCTTTTGTCCTATGACTGTATGCATTTCTAATATGTCTCACTTATTTTAAACACATCTGAATGCATTTAATTTATGTTTTTCTTCTTCTTTCGGCTTTTCCCGGTTAGGGGTCGCCACAGCAGAACTCTAGTCCGCTAATGATTGGCAGTAGATTTTTACAGTGCCGAGGTGCCAGCCCAATGCCCAACCTTCAATGAAGGCACGCCCATTCACACATGTCTTTCGAACGCCAGTCGACCGCAGGGAGGACATGCAGACTCCACACAGAAGGTGCTCCAGCCGAGAATCGAATAGGAGAACCTCTTGCTGTGAGGCAACAAAGCTACCGCTGCGCCACCGTGGCTTAATTTATGTTTTTCTTCTAAATTACAGAAAACCATCTCCTGTATTGAGACTAAAACCTGAACCACATTTTGCTTAACAGCCAAAAGGCTTTTTCTGACCACAGTTTTTTCTTCTCCTTTTCTACCTGATTTTCTTTTACTTCCTTCATATTTCTTCTTTACTGACATCCAGGTTGTGTAGTGACTAACAAAAAACTTAGTTTTATGCAAATAAACAGATTTTGTTGGCTATTTTCCAAAGTTTCTGCTTTCACATAGGGAGAGCTCTAATCTACCTATTGATCAGTGTGCATCCATCTTGGAAGTCCCTCAACAATCTTAATGAATCTAGGTGAAGCCAAATTTCTCATACTTTAGCTTCTATAGTTTAGCTATTCACTTAGCAGTGGCATTTCAGATCTAATGCAATACTGGGGGGGGTCATCATTAAGATGAGTCCCCAGTTACCCCCAGAAGCTGTGAAGGTAGTGTGTAAAAGTATAGACTATTACCTGAGAAGAGTAATTTCAGTGCAGGATAAAGTTTTGGTGGTACTATACAACTTGTTAAAATTAAGATTCTGTCAGTTTGGTTCATAGGTGTGTACTAGGCTAATGGCTCTGGAGCCTTTACAAGCCTAGCCCAAATAATTGCCCAGGCACCGTGCCACCCAATGTTAATTCACAATGCCCCTATCCAGTAGGGCAACTGGAATGATCCCTGGAGTGAACTTTTTGTTACCCATCCACTCATCAAAATTTCTCTTGAAAAGGACCAGCGAGGTGCTCTGCTTGACATGAATGGGAAGCTTATTTCAGAGTATGGGCAGTCTTTGGGAGATGAACCTGTCCCCCCAGCATGTTCTGTTAATTGTGGTAATGAGGTTATGATCTCTGCAGCATGTGGCATGGGGGGATTGGGATTTCTTTAGGTGTAGCATTTCAAGTAGGGCTGGGTCAAACATGGCTTTGTAAGTCAAGCAGAGATCACCTCCAAGTAGGCGATAAGAGACTGAGAACAGCTCAAGTTTCATGAGACTGTCCATGTAGGACATGTGTTTAAGGCCTAGGATCCTTTTTGTGAGGTACTTTTGTTGCCTCTCCAGCTGTTGTAGGTGTCTGGTCAGGTACATGCCAAATGGGGCTTTATATTCGATGACTGGTCTAATGAGGGATGAGTACAGAGGGATGATGACTTCTTTCTTCCTGGATGCGAAACCTTTGGTTATAAGATGTGCTATGTAGAAGGACTTTCTGACTACAGTGGAGATGTGGTGGTCAAAAGTGAGGTGGCTGTTGACCTGGGTGCACAGATCTCTTATGGCCCCTTCAGTGTTCAGTGGGCTCCCATCAGCGTGGTAATTTGTGGGAACTGAGTTTTTCCAAAGGGAATGGTAACGCATTTTTTGGCATTAAGCTTCAGGCCATGGTTCTAACAGCAGTCATTGGTCTCAGAGAGGCCCTTTTGTAGGATGTCTGCATCACTTGGGGAGTTGGTAATGACTTCTAGCTTGCAGTAATCAGTGGACTTGTTAAGCCAGAGTCCTTCTGTGTTGGCCTGGACTTCTGAGGTGTAGATGCCAAACAGGAGAGGGCCCAGAACTGAGCCCTGTGGGACTCCACTCATGACTGGTCGACAGTCTGATTTGGAATCCGCAACTTTCACTCTGTGGGTCCTGTCCATAATCCAATTTGCAACCCACCTAGTGATGTAAGGATTGATGCCTAGTTTGGTGAGTTTATCAATGATACCTGAGTGGGGAATGGTATCAAAGGCCTTGGCCAGGTCGAGGTAGGATGCATGCACTGCCTTACCCTCATCCACAGCCTTGGTGACTGCCTCAAAGAAGTCAACCAGATTCAGCAGGCAGGATCTCCCCTTGACAAAGCCAAACTATGTGGGGTCAAGAGTTTGGACATTTCCTATTTCTTTGTTAAGCAGGTCCATGATGATGTGCTCCATAGCTTTACATACCAGACTCGTCAGGCTAATGGAGCGATAGTTCCCAGGGTCTGTAGTTGCTCCCCCTTTATGGAGTGGGATGACTGTAGCAGTGAGCTACTTGTTAGGGACATAGCTGGAGGTAAGGCTGTGATTGAACAGGGCACACAGATGTGGTGTCAGTTCGTTTTGTAGCTCATGCAGGATGCAGTCAGGGATATTATCAGGTCCCATGGATGCTGTATTCCTGGCATTGGACAGTGCAGCTTTTACCTGTGCCGCAGAAATGGTGGGAACCAGGCTTTCTTCTGGTATTGTGATAGGGTCCTCGGGGGGGGGGTAAAGTTGGCACTGAATCTGTCGGCCAGTATGTTGGCTGTATCTGTTGGCTCAGTATAGGAGGTGCCATTGGGCAATAACTCAGAGCAAATCTGGGTACTGCCTTTGAGGTTTTTGATATAGATATAGAAGGCTTTGTGGTTGTTTCTGGTGTCAGCTGCAATTCTGCCTTTTATAGCTGGCTTTAGAGGATTTGATAAGGGATAAGGGAGATTTTCCAGTCTTGTGACTTCATTTTTTTCTGCAACAGTTTCTTCCATCTGTTGTAGAGTTTTTATTGTTGGCTGGGGACCATCAGATTGGCCTCCTTTTTTTGGAGGAGAGTGTCTTAGTTCTATTTGGTATGACAAGGTCCATGCATCTGTGTACATACTCGTACAGTGCATTGGTGTATGATTCAGCAGTCATGCACCTATTTTCCATTGGTTTGGGTGCCGGGAATTTAGCCACCTCTGTTTTTCAAAGCCCAAAGTTGGCTTTAGAGAAGTTTTTCAGGGTGGTCACCTTAGTGAGGGGTGTAGGTGAGATGGAGATTTCCATGGTGATCAGTTTGTGGTCAGATTTAACCAGGGAGGAATTGACTATAGGTGTGGAGCAACAGTCTCCCATGTCGGTGATAACCAGATCGAGTATGCTGCTTCCTCTAGTGGGGGTCAGAATGAGCTGGTCCAGGGCATTGGAACTGATAAATTCCAGAAAGTGTTTAGCCTGTACATTGGTACTTAAATAGTTTTCCCATTTGATGGAAGGGTAGTTGAAGTTACCCAGTATGAGAGTATTGGGTTGGACTTTGACAGATTCCAGGCTGCTTAGGAAGTTGGGGTGAGAGTCTAGGGACATGCTTGGGGTTCTGTAGCAGGCTATGACTTGTATTACCATCGTACCCAGTGTTAGTTGTACCTGAAGTATCTCGGATGCATTATGCTGGGCTACCAGTTTAGAGGTGTGTTTATCCTTTAAGAATATGGAGACACCACCGCCTTTGGAGCTTCCGGCCATATTCTGGGGCCGAAAGATATGGAATGAGTTGTAGCCTGGGAGTGCAGGAGTACTTTCTGCCTCTTTAAACCAGGTCTCTGTTACAGCACAAATGTCAACATTCTCCATTTTGAGGAGAACTTCGAGTGTGTGCATCTTGAGATTTAGACTTCTAGCATTGAGCAGCTTGACCCTCAGATTGCATTTGTTTGTAGCTGTTATGGTGGAATTTTGGTCTTTGGAAACTGCCTAAATAAGGAACTATAGGGGTGGCAAGAGCCTTAGATAGTATCCAGAATTGTCCCAGGCAGACAGCTACTGGACCCCTTAGAATGACACCAGAAACTTAGACAATTGTTGAAGTCAATCATTTTCTCCTCGTACTGTGGTATAATTCTGGGTGATGATAGAATACTGCTCAGGGCTAGGGTCATTCCTGACTGGGCCACATAATCCGAGAGTTCCATCACATCTCTTTTCATGTAGTCCAGGGAGGTACATCTCAGGTCATTCACACCCACATGGACAATGACTGAGTCATATTTGTACTTGTTGTGGAGTGACCTGAGTCCATGTGTTATGTGGCAGATCCTGGCACCTGATAGACAACTGACTGTCACCTTCTCCTTGTTCAATCTAGTGAGTGGGACATCAGTGTGTCTAACAATTGAGTCTCCTATGATTAGTACATTGGGCAAAGTGTTTTGCCTTAAGGGCTTGGGTTGAGGGGCACACTGTGGTGGTGTGCTATGTGTTCTGGGGTTGGTGTTGTGTTGTGGTGGTCGAGTTTGTTTCTGTCTCGGGGGTCTCTGTTGTTTGGGTAAATTTTTATTGAGAGCCTCCACGAAGGTGGGTGTATGGTTTGTGTTTCTATGTGTTGGTGTGATGGTTGGTGTTATGGAGGGCTGTGTGTTCTGTATAGTGAGTTGCAGGTGTCGACCTTTTCCTCTTGACCTGCTAGTCTGGTCTTGGTCGGAGCGTGCACTGCTTCCAGTTTGGTGATATAAGTGCATCTCTCACAGGTATGAGTGTTGGGAGGTGAGAGGAGATGGTTGGTTGCCACACTGTCTCAGAATGCCCAAGTGCACCAGATTAGCAGGAAATTGCCCTACAATCATACCAGGAGGAGTGGTCATAACTAATAAGCACTGGTGCTGTTACTGCGTAGGAACAGCTAGTGCTGATAGCACCTAAGTGTGCTACAATACATGCTATAAAAGCCTGCTAAAGTGCTAGCCGATTACGCTAATTGAAGTGCAAGAAGTAAAAGAACAAGCACGTTCTAAGGGGAAAATAGCAGAGCAGACTTTCTGGCACCGGTAATAGTTTACCTCAGCTGAATGCTGATGCACGGTGTGCAAACATGGGTTTTTAAACCAGAAAGGTAAAGGAAGAAATGCCCAAACGGCCAATATAATACAATTTCTGGACCAGAAACCATTCCTCTTGTGGTAGATAGACTACCTAGTGCTTACCACTCCCACTGATAAGCTAGAAGGCTTCTGTCCAACACCGAAAGGTCTGGGGGGCTCAGAAACTTACAAAACAGTCCTGGATAGAGCAAATCTGTATCTAGACTAGACTAATTACATGAAAGGTGGGAAACAAGCTTAGAACAGTAGCAAAAACACTTTAAATGCAGTAAAAGCTAGCACACATGAGTGTGTAGCAATATTAAGGCAAATACAGTTTAAATAAATGCAGATAAATTAAAAAATGACAAAAACAAGTGCAGAGAGCAGTAAATTATGAAAAAAATCAAAACAGAGGCACTTAGAGTATCTCTTTTTCTCCTTCCTGTTGCTCTTGTAGTCTGCAGGATGCCAAAACTGGACCCGTGGAGCTTAAACAAGTGCAAACCCACGTAAACACAGGCTTTTAAACCAGAAGGTTGAAAGAGATGGAAAAACTGCCCAAATGGCCAGTAAACTACAATTTCTGTGCTAGAAACCTCTCCTCTTGTGGTATATAGGTTACCTAGTGCTTACCACTCCCACTGATAAGCTAGAAGGCTTCCTTCCAACACAGAAAGGTCTGGGGGGGCTCAGAAACTTACAAAACAGTCCTGGTCTGCAGGACACCAAAACTGGATCTGTGGAGCTTAAACAAGCGTAAACACGGGCTTTTAAACCAGAAGGTTGAAAGAGACAGAAAAACTGCCCAAACAGCCAGTAAACTACAATTTCTGGGCCAGAAATCACTCCTCTTGTGGTTGATAGCATAAATGTGTTCACAGGTCTCTGAAGGAAAGAATACGTGAACACATTTATGCTATTCATAAAATGAACAAAGTGAATGCTTTGGCTAGACACACTATTAATAATGATATGGAACATGCTTTGGTTACAGGGAGAACATATGAGAGTATAAGAGGGGGGAACCTACGGGACATCACTGAAGAGTTTGAAGCTAAGTGAATAATAAGACTAAGGGCAGATAGAGGTCATGGATTAAATGAATATATACCCCTGTGTCCTAAGTTAAAGTCTAGGCAGCTTTTTAGGTAAGATGTGCTGTGGAATTGTTTGTATAATAAATTACTGACTTCTTGTTATAGGCTTGTATGTGTTTTGGAGAACGCAAGTGGAAATGTAAATATGTGCAGATACATTCTGTGCTTGTGATTGTACACTGAAATGTTATGCAATTTTGAATTATAATCTAGATATTTTACAAACAGGCTTTCAGAAGTGTGTATGTATGTATGTATGTATATATGGTTCTACCTGACATAGCCGAAACCACACAACACCGACATCACCGACACCACATACAGTCCATAAACTATATATATATATATATATGTGTGTGTGTGTATATATATATATATATATATATATATATATATATATATATATATATATATGTGTCTGTGTGTGTGTGCGTGTGTATATATATATATATATATATATATATATATATATATATATATATATATATATATATATATATATATATATATATATATATATATATATATATATATATATCTATATCTATATATATATATATATATATATATATATATATATATATATATATATATATATATATTTCAGACTTCTAATCCAGTTAATGGCATGTACCTTGTGGAATGTTGCTTTAAACTGAAAGTGCTTGTTCACACTAGAACAATGTATTGGTTGGTTTTAATCATGTGTTCAAAGAGGCTGCATATCTAAACTAAGAGCTGTTTTTAAAATGTATTAGGCATCTGAAGAAGTGGGGTGACCAAGCACTTGTGTCAAATAAAGATTTTTATACTGGATTTTACAGCCATCTCCAAGTCCTGGTGTTTTGCTTTTTATTCTGGATCTGTTTTGTGCAGGACAATTGAGTTTTAAAGCTTTGGTGGCAGTCTTGTGTTTTTTAATTATATTTAACCAGCCTTGAGGTATACTTATTATTAATGTAGACTGAGATACCGCCACCTTTAGTCCCTGTCTGTGTGGCTGATAGTCTAAATGTGTGGAAGGCACTGTAGCCTTACACTGCCAGGTACTTTCTGTGGCTTTAAACCACGTCTCAGTAATGGCACAGATGTCTATATTCTCCAGAATGAAGAGAGTTTGTAAGGTGTGGAGTTTCTTGTTAAGTCTTCTAGTATTGAGAAGTAAAACTTTGAGGTTCCTTTCTGTTTTATATGCTATATTGGTAAGTTTGCCACTTTGGCAATGCCTAAAAAAGACTCTGAGGGGGTGGATAAAAGTTTTAGCCAAAATCCAGAAGCCCAGGGGGGGCAGGTGCAGGCCATCTTTGACAAAGCAACATGGTATGTTGACCGTGTCCTATCAGCTGACAGATATTGAATCCCCCTTGCTGACACCAGAAACTAAGCCAATTGTTAAAGGCAATCATTTTTTTGTTCATATTGGTGAAGGTAGACTGCTGCTCAATGCTAGGTACATACCAGTCTGAGACATATTCAGAAAAGTTCATACTATCTCTTTTCATATAGTCCAAAGAGGTACATCTCAGGTCATTTACACCCACATGGACTATGACAGAATCATACTGTTACCTGTGGTGGAATGACTTGAGTGTTTGTGCAACTTGAAGAATCCTGGCTGTGGATAAGCAACTGACTGTAATCTTCTTCTGGTCCAGTCTGGGGAGTGGGGCTTCTGTCTGTTGTATAATGGAGTCCTCCATGACAAGAGTCCTGGGTAAATTGTTTGCCTGCCTTATGGACTTTGTTTTCGGGAGTACATTTGGTGTAAGCTTATGTGCGCTGTTTTCTTGCCTTATGTGCTTTGTTTTCGGGAGTCCATTTGGTGTAAGCTTATGTGTGCTGTTTGCTGTTGCTTTTGGTGTATGCTTTAGAGATTGCAGGCTTAGGAGGTCTTTGAGGTTTAGAGAGATTGCGTTTTAGTGCCTCAGCATAAGATGTTCTGTGTGTGGAGACTATATGTGGTGGATGTAGTGTGTATGTGTACTTGACAGCCTTGTTTGTATGTGATATGTTTGCCTCTCAGGATGTCCATATCTACCAAGCTGGCTATGGAGACATTTGGAAACTGCATTGTCCTGACCCGTATCAGGATGGGCTATCAGGGTTTGAAGGACTGTGTCTTACAGAAGTCTCCTAGTGTGGTCTCTGGGGTTAGGGACTAGATTTGGATAGTGCTAGGATATGGTATTAGATAGTGCTAGGATATGGTATTATATAGTGCTAGGATATGGTATTGGATAGTGCTAGGATATGGTATTAGTGCTAGGATATGGTATCAGATAGTGCTAGGATATCATATTGGATAGTGCTAGGATATGGTACTGGATAGTGTTAGTTTGTGGTACTGGATAGTGCTAGGATATGGTATTGGATAGTGATAGGATATGGTATTAGCACCATCTTCTGCATGTCCTCCCCACGGTCGAGTGACATTTAAAGACAAAAAAGGTGTGTGCGTGAATGGGTGTGCCTTCTTTGAAGGCTGGGCGTTGGGCTGGCAACTCGGCACCGTAAAAATCCATTGCCAATCATTAGCGAACCAGAGTTCCGCTGTGGCGACCCCTAACTGGGAAAAGCCGAAAGAGTATATTACTATCTGATGCACAAGCTAGACAAGCTAGCTGATCTGAGCTTAACTCTGCCCAATGCATTACTAAATTAAGCTTACAGTCCTAGTACTATTTTTATAGGTAAACTTAACTGACCAAACACATGTGCCCATACAGGACACTGCCCACCAGGGCTGCGCAGTTAGCAGCTCCATTCAAATTCACCTAATTTATAGAAGCAGAAATTAAACTGAAATCTAACTCCTGAGCCCCCTGAAAAGAAACAGCTACACTTTGAGCCCCTCTGGAGTGCTTACTAGCTTAGACAGACCAAGCAAACACGTTCTGCCAGAAGATGGATGATCTTAGTCCTCTTAATGTACAAGCATAGCAAATAAGGACCCCCATGTAGAATGCAACAACAAACAACTTATTTCCTGGCTAAATCTCCCCTCTATAAGCCAATTACAAAACAAAGCAGTTCAAGTAACAAACGGTAAGGAGAAAAGGAGATTTGTAGCAGAAATACACTTTAAATGCATAAAAAATAGCAAAATATAAGCAGTGATCACTGAGACAGTGATAAACAAGTGCAATATATGAGTTTAAGAACTTAGTTGTGCCTGGATGGCACTGGATTCAGTGGAAACACCTCTTGAAGTACAGGCAATGTGTCAAGGTTTGCAGAGCTCTGTGGAAATGAACTTACAGCTTTCTTCTGTGTTTTCCAACTCAGATAAACCACCTATTACTGCTAGATGGACTGTCCCTGTCCTCTTAATGTAAAAGCACAAAAAACATTGCTTGTGAGTATATTCTACCACAAAACAACTTTATCAAATTAGCTAGACAAGATGATTTCAAGTCAATCAAACCAATAGCAAGACAGTTTGAGCAAATGCAGTAATTTCAGCCTTAAATGGAGATAAAAGCACAAACAAAACAAAAAGTCAGTATTCAATCCCTTAAATAGATTCTGGAAGTGCAATTTTTAAATACAAGCACTTAGCTCTTCCCTGGATGGCATATGATGCAAGAAAATAATTTCAGTGGCACAGGCAAGGACATCAAGCATTGCTGAGTGCTGTGGGAATCAACCAAGAGCCTCATAAACATACTGAATGTATATAGGCACTTAAAACACAGGAAACAATGCATAATCCCTATAACATGGCCACAATTGCAGGAATACAATTAAGTACCAACAATAATACAAAGTAGCAGATTACACAGTAAAAATGCCAGTAAAGCTCTCCTTCACTGGCAGTACTGATGATGAAATACAGTATTTATTCCACACAAAAAGAAAATCCTGGAAGTTACAATGCAGGAGCTCTATAGAGATGAGATTGTGGGCCATTACATGAACAGGAGACTACGTTTAATGTTCACTGGAGTCACTTGGCTCTCTCTGGTATGGATACTAATGCAGTGGAGCAGAATGAAATAAAGAATATTCATTCTGATTAGACACAACTAGTCCTCCTATGTGCCAAGTTTCCCCACCCCATTTGTTTCTTTCTTTTTTCTATACAGGTTGCCTACACTCAAGCATAAGTTTTATACAGATTGTTTGTGAAGGATGAAGGATGTATATGTTAGCATGCAGCACAAAACAATACAGTTATATGTAGTGAATGTTAGCATGTGCCATTAAATGGATACTTTTGATAATAATGCTGTATTAAAATAACTTGTGTTCTGGCTCTTTTTTTACATCCGAGGTGGGCAGGCCATTATTTATAACTCATTGTTATTGTTTTGAAGACAGGTTATCCCTATTTAACAGAAAATGACAGATGTTTCCTTTATGTGTGATTTAGGTTGAGCCATTTGAAGATGAGTCAAGCATAAGATAAGATACTAATGAGTATGAATAGTGAGACGGTATGACTATTTTAAGTATGCCATTATGTAATGTGTGATGCATTCATCAAATTATACTGATACAAAAAAGGCTAAATTTTATAGAAATTGCTATCTGTGAAAATGAATACAGTCATTCTTTTTCTGGGGCAGAAGATCTTCTGCATCTGAGGTGCCCAATGCCTCAGTGTCTGCACATGGAACGTAAAAGGAAAATGTCCCTCAAGTCTCACTGAAGTTTCTACCGTAGCAAAGTTGTACAGAAATAGTGTCACAGTCAATGTGAAGACTCAGGCTAGGCCAGGTTATAGCTGGTCTTACTGCAATGCTGCATTATCACACAGAATGGCAAGTGGTAGGGCACTTGAAAGTGGGTATGCAAGGGCAGTGAAGCCATAAAGGAAAAGGGGAGTAGGGGATGTGTGGAGGTTTCCAATGGAGGTACATGACTTAGTAGTGGGAGCACTACATTTGATAAATCCCATTGCAAACCATGAGTGAGAAAAATTCTGGCACCATCATTCACATATAACATGGTCTACTTCAGGGATCACTACAAGCAAAAACTGAAATAAGTATATATATATTTTGCATCTTGTCTTGATGTTCTACACAGATGAAACCTACCAGCAAAACAATAGCTACTTACTACTAATTTTATTTTATTTTTCTAGCCCTGCATGCCCTCATAGAGGCTGATATGCTGATGTGATTTTGTTTTCTTGGAAGCTGTTTTTTGCCAATAATGTAGTATGAGATCACAGCTGATGAGATTACAACACCCTGGTCTCTCTTGTTAGATCACAGTCCTGTTCACTTAGAATGGACAGTGAGACGTACTGTCAAGTTTGAGAATCCTTGGTATAAATGTCAGTGACTCTTATTTTTTGCAGTGATTCTCATATATTTGTTTTCTATTCATGTTTTACCATCTGTGAAAGGTTCTTGGAAATGGATAAAAAAAAATTGAGATAATATAGCCTTTTTAAAAACTGATATTTTGAAAGTTTTCGGTCTTGCCTTCCTTACACTTTCCTTCTTTTGGTCAGCCAGAGTATATTTCCTGGCTTGCAAACTCAACTAATTAGTGAAGTTTCTCTCAGTAGTTCTCAAGTTTATTCAATTTCAGTCTACAAAAAGCTCAAAAAAATGTATGGCCCTGGGGAAGGGAAAAAGTTGTGAAGCTACAAAATGGTTTTATGACCTCAGTAGCTGTGAAATAACAAAAAGAACTACAGATACATTGCTCTGCTTGTTTTCCTTGGCAGAACTCTTCCAGATGTGATATCTAAAATGATGCAATAGTGAAAGATTCTAAAAGAAGAATCATTAACATGACTCTTCATTCAGCCCCAAACATGGTGTGCACTGAGGAAGCTGACCAGGATAGAAATACAGGAGAGAGGAAGAAACTGCTAAGCAATGCTTCTTTATAATATGTGGAAATATGTGGATCATTCTTTAGGGAGAAAAATACACTCTGGGGAAAGGACATTTTATGTTCAGGTCCCAAATCTTCTTTATCAGATTGTCATATGCTTTCTTGCACATATGCCTGAACCACCATAATCTGTTCTTTTTGACCCTCCCTGCAATCGGATCTAATTCAGCCTCAGCTCTGATGTCCTTATTCTTCATCTGTTCCACAGTGTGCATCCTATCACTCATCTCAGGGACTTCATCTCCATCACCTCCAGCTTCCCCAACTGCTCTGCCTTCACTGCCCAGGTTTCTGTATCATACAGTAACACTGTTTGCACCACTGTTTTGTATACCTTACTTTTCAGCTTCTTTGACATTCTTCTTTTTCACACTATCCCTGACACTCTATGCCATTTAGCTGTGGCCCCTCTGATTCTAACTCTGACCTCCTCATTCAAATTTTCATTCTCCTCAATAACACCTGCAGGCTGTTAACCTGTTCCACCTTCCCTTCAGTCTCAATTCTCAGCTTCTGATTTCCCCTGTTTGCTTCCATTACAGTAGTCTTATATGTACAAGTGTGCACCACTTAACATTCTTCCACCCAATGTCTGATTGCATTTACGTCTGTACTGTGCTAAGCGGACATAAATACGATCGGCTGTTACACAGATGGACATTATGTGAGGCACAATACAAAGAATAGGGTGCTTGCTTAATGTCTGCCCGCTTAACATTGTATGCAATAAAAGCTATCCCAGTCATTAAGCGGCACATACCTGTACTCAGTTTCATCTTGTGTGCCCTCAGCTTTCCATTCCATTCCCATGTCATTTGCTGAAGTTCTTGTTCATAGTCTGCCTGTGATACCATGTCATCTGCATACAGCAGCTTTGTTGATCTGTGTCCTCCAACCTGTTTGCTAATATAGTCAATAGCCAGTATGAACAGCAGTGAGTTCAAAGCTAAATCCTGGTTGACACCCAATCACACTGGAAGCCCTTTTGTAAGTCCAAACTCTGTTCGTACTTGTGCCATTAGGTCCTTGTACATCCATCCATCTATCCACAACCCCTTTTCCCATTTTTGCTCATGGGGTTGGGGTGTCAGTTCAACAGTGACAATCATCTAGACCCAAGGTTCACACTGCGGGGTGGCTACTCCTGCCACAGCTACTTTTCCATACTACATACTAGCATGCACGCTCACACCTATGGCCAATTTAGAATGTCCAATACACCTACTGTATGTCTTTGGAATGTGGGAAGAAACTAGAGCACCAGGAGGAAACCCACACAAACACAGGGAGGACATGCAGACTTCATGCATAGCCTAAATTAATTCTACCAATGTTTATGTGACTTTGAACCATCACAGGACTGTCCAAATCAGTTATCTTGCTACCTTGTCATATGCTTTCTAGAAGTCCAGGAATGGTCATTTGGACTCTTTCCTCGTCTCTAGCTTCTTCTCAATGATCTGTCTCACTGCAAACATCAGGTCAGTTTTGTTGCATCTTGCTCTGAATCCAAATAGCTCATCTCCCATCTTTCCTTCCACTACTCTTTGTAATCGTTTATCAATCACCCTCTCCACAACTTTCATGCAGTGTGACAGGAGTTTGATACCTCTATGCTACCCACAGTTGTGTATGTCCCCTTTGTTCTTGTACACTGGTACCAAAATGCTTATTCTTCAGTCACGTAGGATACATCTATCTCTCCATACTGCTATGAGTACCCAACATCTTGATAATATCTAACCTGACCTCATCTGAGCCTGCTGCTTTCCCTGACTTCATTTTCCTTAATGCTGTCCTTACTTGTTCTACGTTGGCTCCTCTTCTTCTCTCATCATAGGCTGTTTATGGAGCAGTACAGCTTCTGTGGGGGTTTCTTCATTCAGAAGCTGATGGACGTTCTCCTGCCATCTGAATTTGATGTCCTTTAGACTGGTGAGCAGTTTATTGCTGGCATCCCTTATGAAGGATTTCTTATGACTATCTTCTTTATCTTTCTGTCTTTGCCTTGCAACCTGATGGAGTTTTTTTGTGATATCTGCTGGGTCCCTTTCTAGAAAATGATGGAATGCTCTGATGTCTTGCTCTTTGCTATTGCAACTACTCTCTTACCTCTTTGTTAGCCAATCAGTAATCCTTCTTTGACCAGTCTGCCTTTTCTATCTTCCACTATTTTCTGCAGTACTTCTTTCTTTTGATGACTTCCTGGACGTCTGCATTTCACCACCTGCTTTCTTTACATACCTTATTTCCATACCTGGCTCAGCCACATATCTGTACTATAGTCCTCATACATGCTGCTTTGAGACACTACCATTCTTCTTCAATTCCATCCATTTCCTCTTCTTCCTGAGGTGCTAAAGCCCTGAGTATTTCCTTGAACTCTTATGCTTTCTCTCTTGTCAGCTTCCAGGTCTTCAGTCTAATCTCTGTTGATCTTAGAGCCTTCTCTGACCACTGCTTACAGATGATCATGGCTATCAGTGGTTTATGGTGTGAGTCAACTGTTTCACTGGGGATGACTTTGCAATCACTGACTGTACCCCAAGACCCTTTCCTTACTAGGAGGAAGGCTACCTGAGTTTAATGTTGGCCACTTTTGTATGTGATCTTGTGACTGTCTCTCTTGCTGAGCAATACTCTGGCCACCATCAACCCATTTGCCAGACAGAAGTCTAGAATGGCCTTTCCTTCTTTATTACTGCTGCCCCACCCATGTGGACCCAGGCAGTCCTAATATGCTGTTCTATCTTTCCCAATATGTGCATTCAAGTCCCTGATTATCAGCATCAACTCATGATGCCTAGTGTTATCTAGAAGGTCTTGCAACAGTTGCCTAAATGCATTTTTTCTATAATATCACAACACTGTTGTGAGGCATAGGCTGAGATTATGAATTGCACACTATCTTTACACTGGAGTCTGATTGCCATAAGTCTGTCACTAATTCTGATGACATACCTCATTATCTTCTAAAGTCTCTCCCTCATCACAATTCTCACTGCATTTCTAGTCTGTCTTCCCTCTGAGTAGTAGACTCTGGATCCCAAGCCAAGTGGCTATGCTGCACTGCCCTTCTACCTTGTCTCCTGGATGCATATGATGCCCTGCTTTCTCCTTACCATCATGGCATCCACTTCCAAGCTGCATCCTGTCAGTAAGCCTATACTGAATGTTGCAATTCTTAGTTCATTTTTGGCAGGTTGATTGTTTTTACATCTGACTTTTTCTCAGCAGAGCTATCCCAGGTAACCCAAAATGGACACCAAATGGCTAGTAGCTTGTTGCCCCAGGGTTGTTGGGGTTTATGACAGGCAGGCACTGGCCAATAGGGGTACACAGACCACCTCCCTCACTTAACATGGATCTCTAGCATAGGTCTGTGTGGGTTGAATTCTCAAGCCCATTTTTGGTGATATTAGTCAACATGATCAAATGACCTAGAGCCAATTGTTACACTATTAAGTGGCTAGCCCTGACATGGTACACAGTCTGTGATCCATTTTGTCCTATCTAGAGGATACTGTGCACCACAATTGCTGCCCAAAGTGATTAGTCTCTACAACTCTTTCCCCAATAGATACCATCCAGTGCCTGTGCTACTGCACACAAGTCCATTCTTGGATGAATTTGAGGTGGAATCACCCAGCATGTTCTGGAAGGTGTGTGTGTGTGTCTGGCTGATAGATGAGCATCCCCAATGTGGAATATTTCTTCAATTATATTTATTTTTATTTCTTATATTTATTTGTTAATTGAGTAAGTTAACTAGACACAGATACCTTATTTTAGGGGCAACCTAAGGATCAGTCATGTTAAGTGACTTGTTGAAAGTCATAAAGTATGAAAGTAGAGAATGAGGTATTCAAACACAAGACTGCAAGATGAATCTTATTACTTTATCATAGCCTTAAATTTATTGCTATATTATCAAAGGACTGGCAGGTCCTGACTATTTTGGTGGGACAGTGCAGATATCATTTACAGTTCAAGCTGAAATGATTTGGTTAGTCCATGCCTAGTACTGACAGAAATTAATATAGGTCCCTCTGAACAGCATGTTTGCTGAGAGCACCCTCTCTTATCCTCTGACCTATCACTTGTCTGGCATGGCACTCTTCTGTTCCATCAGCCTCAGTTCAAATGTCTGTGGTATCACCCCTTTTTCCACATACTTCTTTTTTGTCCTCTATGCTTAGTTTGCATGAGAAAAGCTTGTACTCCCTCTCCCAAAACACACATGCATGCACACTGTTAGTAAAATAAATGGGCCTCCTAATCTGCTTGTAGACTGGCAAGTATATAAACTAACATGGACATTTTTCCCACTTTTATATCTCACCTAGAGTTAAGATCACATTGTATGTACTAGATAAACAGTATATGCTCATTTTAACATCTGGCTTAACAAAAAATATCTGGACACTTTTCCCTAGGGATGCCTTGTCCAAATATGTATTCCTGCCATTAGTAAAGTATGCTGTTTGTATTCTCTGTTATTGCTTATCTCTATTTGATTTGGGAGGGTTAATGCTTTAAGTTTTATACAAATCTATATGCAGATTTACATCTGGCACCAGATGTTCTTCTCACTGTGTTCTTCGTAAAAAAAACTTGGCTGGCCTTCTCTTGACTTACTCATTACTAAATTTATTGTCAACAGTTTTGACATTTCCTAAAAAGGTATAGTAAATTACATATTTGTGGCAGACATTAATTCTACTATTTGCTTCATGTTCCTTGTATAAGACTAAAATATCTGCATTCCTCTTGGGCCAACAGTATTTTATTTAAAATGCATTACATTCTGGAGTCAGCATTTCTTTGTACCAAAGAATATATTAACACACACACACACACACACACACACACACACACACACACACACACACACACACACACACACACACACACACACACACACACACACACACACACACACACACGTGTGTTAGGATTTCTTTCTATTTGACTATTGTATCCATTGATGTCTCTCTAACTGCACAATTCCAGTATTGTGTACTTACCTCTATGCTGAATATTTGACATTACCTACACACCCAGGTTACTACTGATAATCCAATGCAACTGGTCTTCTATAAAGCAAACAGATTTACAAACACCTTGAGCAAAGCCACCCTCTGAGTTGTTGTGTCTTTCGGCTTATCCCGGTTAGGGGTCGCCACAGTGGAACTCCAGTCCGCTAATGTTTGGTAGTGGATTTTTACGTTACCAGCCCTGATGCACAACCTTCAACGAAGGCACGCCCATTCACGCATGCCTCCACACAGAAGATGCTCTAGCTGAGAATCGAACGCGACAACGTCTTGCTGTGAGGCAACAACGCTACCGCAGCACCACTACCGCGGGTAAAGCCACCCTCTGAGTCTAGTTTATAAAAAGGGGATTCTAGGTAGGCAGCAATTGAATATGCCTCTCCCTGGTTATCTTAGTAGCTGTGCATGCACATTTGTTAACCCTAACAGTGGAAGTATGAAGTAGATGGGAGTATATAAGGGGTACTGTTATGGGGTCAGGATAGTTCGGAGAATCATAGTGTTATCAGAAGTTACAAAGTTATCAAAGTGATTTGCCAATGTTTCTAGATACATCAAAGCATTTAATAATCAAGTGCCACAATGCAGTTTCTGCTTGCCATTCCTTACCTTTTTTGTTGCCTTTTTTACATAAAAAGCTTTGTAAACGTTTTACTAAACCATTGCCCAAATAGTTTGGCTTCTCCACTTGTGACGTTACCATAGGGGAAAGTATGCTACATTCGCAGACTTTAATGGGGCACCTTCTTGCATGAGCAGTGGTATGCCCGTTAAATTAAAGTCTATGGATGCAATAGATGCTTTAACTAACCCTGCATCACTGAGGTTAAAGTTCCCTGTTTTTCCTCAGTGACATCACTGCAAGGAAACCAAATATTGTAAAATTATTTGTACACATTAATGAGATGATGAAAATGTTCCCTGACTGGAGAAAGTACTATTCAAGAGTTTATGTACTGCATGCTGTGGTGCTAAGGTAAGTTTCAGAACATCAGCAAATCACTTTAAGGGTCACAAAAATATGTTTATATTTCACAAACAAATGTAAGAATAGACTAGTACACACTGAAAAACTTGAAGCAGGCAACAAGCTTCCAACTGAGTATGGGATTAAGGAAATGGGAAATAATTATGAAAGCCCATTAAAGAAAGAAAGAATCTGGGTTATTGAAGTGGTTATTAAAATAATGGAGGAGAAAGTACCCTGCTAGCTAGTTTTGCCAGATTCACAATAAAAGGCAGTTCTTCACTGGTCTGGGTACTTACGTAGGTTTAACCTGGCTTTTGACCAACATGTGTCTAAGGTAGTAAGAAAATCATTTTATGTCGCTCAGCTTATAAGTAAGGGCATGGCATCTAGGTCCAGGGAAGCCATCACGTCACTGTATTCAGCTCTCATAAGAACCATCATTAAGTATAACAAATCCCTACAGTACATAGCTGACCAGACACATGCAACAACTGGAATGTCCACAGAGGTTCCTCACAAAAAGAATACAAGCTGTAAACACAATGTCCTTTGAAGATCACCTCAAAACTCTGTCTCTGTATTCTTGTTTCCTACAGACTGCTGGGAGGAGATTTATGCTGGGCATACAATATATCCTTGGATTCTGCTCTGATGGACCTTTTGCATATCTGCAAAATGAACAGCACAAAAGATACTAGACCTAAGGATTTAAAATTTGCTTGCAGCTTTAATATAACATGTTGGAGGGACAGGTATGTACCTCAGAGAGTTTCCATTCTATAGAATAGGCTTGCCATCCATGTGAAACAAAGCCCTTCCCTACCCCTATTCAGAAGCAACCTAGACCAGTGGATGGGGGAATCGGAAATTTACCCCTGGTCTGACACCTATGTCTCTGATAGTCAGAGGCAGCCATTAAATCATGCTGTAACTAACGTACATCCCTTAAAATAACCTCTAAGGCACAATAACTCATGGGATACATTTGGGTTGCATGGCTAGGCTTATAAATGTCTCACTGTTTTTAGCCAAGTATACACCTACGAACCTATACTATTAATACTACTACTAATAATAATAATAATATCCATTTCTTTAACCAGGTAGTCCCACTGGATGCACAATTCCTTTGGGGGGGGGGGATGACCCAGGAACAATATCTGGCTAAGTGACTTGTTCAAGGACATTCAATAGGTAAATGAGGGCTAAGGGAATCAAACCCTGTACCACAGGAACTACAGCTCATATCCTTAATCCTCTGCACCAGCTGGCAAAAATGGCTATGTGGTTACATAGAAGTCATTCAAGGAATCCAGGGGAACTAACAGAGAATATTTTCCCTACTGCAGCTGTTCATTGTCTCTTGCACAAGGCATTTTCTTAGGAACTTCAATGTTTGCAGATTTATTCCACTAGTGTGTGTGTGCGTGTGTGCATGCATGAGTGTGTCCGTGCGTGCGTGTGTGCGCATGTGCATGTGCGCGTGTGTGTGTGAGCAAGTGTGCACAGTCTGACTGAGATAACTGAGTGGGAAACATGAATTGAGAACTAGATCTGCGTTAGCATGATGATACAAAAGGAAACTAATGGGCCCTTTAGCCTTTAGACAAAAAGACTGGATTACCTACTGCAGGGTTTTTTTTTTTGGGGGGGGGGGCAAACCAGTGTTGAACTAACCTGTTTTATGGGAATGAATTGCAGATTTACTTTGTTTTGATATTAGCAAGGCTCAGCAAGAGACAGCTACTGAAAACTAAAGGAGGCTCTTAGTGCATCTAAGGACCAAGAAAAAACAAGCAGGTATTAAGTTAAAGGAATAACAACACAGTGCCAGGCTTAATAGTGGTGTTAAATTGGTTATCCTATACTTGGATGAGTGCAGTTCATTGAGCAGCTATTTGCATTATTTTTTTTTATCTGAGTGTATCCAAAGCTGGCTGAGTTATAAAACTAGATTGCACTGTACCGGGGTCTTTCATGTCTCCCCTCTGATGTGCAGAAAAGGAGTTGGTTTATATAAGTAAGGAGGTATGGAGCCAAAGCTCCCCCACATGTTGGGTGCAGGGGGGGGTTAGGATCCATTTTTTTTTTTTTGCTTTTTTAGTAGTTTTGAGTTATGTTTCATTATGCAACATAGTAAATGAAACATAATTCATACTGTACTACAATAACTAATATATTATAGGTAAATCTTTTAAATAATTAAGAGGAGAGGCTGATATATAATGTAACAGCACAACTGTTAAAGACTTTTACAGCCAACTAGACAACAACAAATTATATTATCAGACAATGTGATTTATTGTACCAAAAAACTTTCCCTGGAACTTTGGGAAAATTGACTTTAAGAGAATGCTGGATTATCAAGCCTGTAGGCTTGTGTGTGTATTTTCACAATTGCCATACATGCAGGCTAGGTACATTTAGATCTTAACATTTATATCAAGATGTTATAATAACCTATAAGAATTTGCCACCTCACATGGCATTATCCAGATTTTGTTCCTGTATGAAAGCTGATAAACTTTTCATGGTGCTCACATGTAGGAGAATATTACACTTTGATAACACACAGACTAGATTGCAAACCTATCTGCTTATTTCATACACATTTCGTAAGCATAAACAGTTTGTAGTCATTACTTCTAATAAAATTTAAACAGTTCATTGTAAAAATGTATTATTACTGACTTTCAGAAGTTATGATTAGACATATCTCATAATTTGCATTTTCTGGAAAGAAATGAAACCCTTTAAGTATGAGGGGAAAGGAAGAGTAAGAGTACCAGACATACGAAGGAGTAGAGGGGAAATGCAGAGTAAGAGTACTGGACATACAAGGGAGTAAAGAGGGGAATTTCAGAGTAAGAGTAATGGACAGTGAGGGCGTAATGAGGGGAAAGGCAGAGTAAGAGTCCCGGACATATGAGGGAGCAATGTGGGGAAAGGCAGAGTAAGAGTCCCGGACATATGAGGGAGCAATGAGGGGAAAGGCAGAGTAAGAGTACTGGATATATGAGGGAGTAATGAGGGGAAAGGCAGAGTAAGAGTCCCGGACATATGAGGGAGCAATGAGGGGAAAGGCAGAGTAAGAGTACTGGCTATATGAGGGAGTAATGAGGGGAAAGGCAGAGTAAGAGTCCCGGACATATGAGGGAGCAATGAGGGGAAAGGCAGAGTAAGAGTCCCGGACATATGAGGGAGCAATGAGGGGAAAGGCAGAGTAAGAGTACTGGATATATGAGGGAGTAATGAGGGGAAAGGCAGAGTAAGAGTCCCGGACATATGAGGGAGCAATGAGGGGAAAGGCAGAGTAAGAGTACTAGATATATGAGGGAGTAATGAAGTGACAATACAGCATATGGGTTAGTTAATATAGAAAATGTAACAACAAGGTTTGCCTGAAGAAGGACTTGTATTCTGTCTGAAAGCAAGTGTTAATAAGTTTTATACGGTCTATAATTTATTTGGCATTCCTGCCACTGTACAGTTAATTACTAGTAGTTAGAGAGATAGTAGCCAGAAGCAATTTCTAGGCAGGTAGAAATAAGAGTAAATTAGGAAATGGAATTATACAGTGCTTCTAAACACAGTTCTAAGTTGGCCCATTTGATTGGCAAAACTGAGTCTGTCTAGCAATAATAAACAATTAGTAAACTGCTTCTACAAAAAGATGAATTTAGCTTAGAATGGAAACGCATTCAAGCTTGCTGCCAGTACAAAACAAGTTTATAAAACTAACAAACAAAAAAAAAAAAAACAGTAAAAATAACTAAAAATCTGCACTGTGAAGTGCACCACACAATGTATTGTACTGAGTCAGAAATTTAAGGTAAACTATGTTAGTATCTAAAACTGTGAACCTACATGAAGTCATTGTTTACCGGCACTTAGTGAACCCAGTTCAATGTACTGTATGTGTACCAGTATATATAAGGGTGATGTAGACATCTCCACTTCATCATTTGAATGCTCAGAGATAACTACAAGAAAGACATACATTACATGAGGAAGTTTTTTGTTTTTTTTTTTGAAAAAGTTAGACATTTCTTTTCAAAATTCTGCTGTACAATACCAATAATCACAGTGTTACCATTGGTGAGGCAGAATTTATTAGGCTTCACCCTCATGAGTAAAGTCCTGTGGTCATGGGTATATCCTTCCTCCCCTGTAGTTATGTAGGGATTATAAGCATATTAATTAATAAGAATCAATGTACCCCTGTATGCAAATAGGCAGAATAGAAAGAACTAAAAGAAAGAAATCCTTAATGATTTCAAACTCACACAGCAGGTGAGTGAACCCACCAGACCAAACCCAAACTCTTCTCATCAATCATTTCTTGATCTTATTATTACTAATAATCTTAATATTATTTCACAAATTTCATTCAGCCCCCATCCTTCTGTGACCATTGTCCGATCAGCTTCGTTATTTCTCACCGCATAAACAAAATTCCTCATATCATTCTGGAACAGATCCCATTCCAACATTCTCAAATTAAAGACAATTCTAGCCTCATTAGACTGGTGTTCTATTCTTTCTTCTACTGACTCTAACCATTGCAGCATTTTCCTTGGATACATTCTCATTAACCTCCACAACTCACTCTTTTGTAAAATCATTTGGCTCTATAAATCCTCAAAAAAAAAAAAAACAACTGGCTCACATACAAATTGAAATGCTTCCTTAGTCTCAGGGACAATGCCTAGCACAGTTTGGAAAACAGTCCATCCTCAACCTCCAGACAACACTGTACGAAGCTAAGAAATCTAGCTAAACAGGCAATCAGGTGACATGAATCACATTATAAAAAAGCAACAGTCATCCCTTCTTAACTCACCTAAAAAATTTTGTGTAGAAGTCAACTACCTGGTAGGCTGCATTAATCAATCTAACACCCGGTCTTTCTCATCTCATCTCACATCGGCTGATTTCAGTCTCTACTTCAGTACACTTCCCATCCCTGATTCCACTAATAGCCCCTTCTCTCCCTCTAACCTCTCTTGTTCCTCCTACATTCCCACTTTTCATTTCAAAACAATTAAATCTAAACACGTAGCATCACTACTTGAAGAACTAAAAACTATCTCACTTGTTGGTCCTGAGAATCTTCTCCCATGGTTCTTATTCTTATGTAAGAACTTCATATTCTCAGCCCTTCTTCACATTTATAATCTCTGCCTAATTGAAAACATCATGCATGATAGCTGGAAAACAGCCATTGTTAAGCCCCTCCACTAGAAAACTAACCCATTCCCCACACCACTGACTTTCATTCTATCTCCATTCTTCCCATACTTAGTAAAATCCTTCAAAAATTAGTTTACAATCAACTCACCCATTACACATCTCAATATCATCTACTATCCCCACAACAACATGGTAGGAGCACTTCTATAGTACCCTGGACTCCTACTGATAACATCTGCCTGGTTATAGACAAAGGCCTCCTCACTAGTACCACCTTTATTGACCTCACTACAGGCTTTCAATCTTGTTAACTATAACATTCTGTTAAATCACCTAACTGAAATTGGAATTAGCCCAGATATACCTCCCTGGTTTAAAAATTATCTTTCTAATTGATACTTCCCTGTTCAGACTCAGAACACCCTCTCTGCTTCCATCCCTCTCTTTAAAAGAGTCCTTCAGGCTCCATTCTGGCTTTTTTTCTATTTTTTTCCCATTTTCATTAATAAACTACTACTTGACCTTCCTCACCTCTCCCTCTTACTTTATGCTGACAAAATAGTCTTATTTTACTCAAATCTGACCTCCTCTGCTATACAACAACAAACAGAAGCTGACTTCCATTATCTTAAGAATGTGGCTTAATAACAAAAAGCTAATGTTGGACACTTCCAAAACTAAATGTGATGTTTGGTACCTCCCCTATTCAGAAAAACTGTCAATCACTTTTATCCATGACTGTCTTGACAACATCATTGGTGAAGTCATCTCCTTCAAATACCTTGGGATGTGTCTTGATCCTATACTGAACTTTTACCTTCACCTAGTACAAATACAGAGGAAAATTAATCCCCCCCCCTATTTTGGTCCTATAAAATTCCCCGTTTCTTTCCAGAACAACCGGGAATGCCACAGGCAAAGCTTTTCTACTGGCCAACTTGAACATGGACTTCCACTGGTTGCAGTAGCATCCAAGAAAAACTCCTCCATTATCCAAACTGTAAGCAACTCAGTCTGCAACTTCATTACCCTCTCTTCTAGAAATGAGCATCATTGTATCATGCTTAATTAAGCCATTTGGCTACATGTCCAACAACTTGCCAAATTACTTCTTGGATCCCAGCTCCTTAACGAACACTCCTGTCCTTCCCTTACCTCAAACCCCATCAGACGACCCCTCAGTTACAATCTAAGAAGTCTTAACCACTATGGTCCACTTCTTTAATGTCTCAGAGCCAGACTTCATTGCATTAACCATGCCCTCTCCATCCTAGGCCCGAAACTCTGGGAATCCCTCCCTACTAATCTTAAAGACCTCATATTGTAGCCATCATTTCATGCTCAGCTTAAAGATCATCTCAGATCTGAGTCACTATGCAGATGCTTTCCTTTGGACATATCTCCTAATCCCCACTCTCCCCTTCAGCAGTCAGGCACATTTGTCTTTGTCACATTATTTCCCTAGACAAACATGTGACATCTCTTCCCCATTGTATACATCATACATAGTTAATTTATGTGTGCTCTTACCTTACTTTTCCTATTTTTTACACTTTGTCCTATAGCCATTCTGTGTTTAACTCTTGTGTCTTTCGGCTTATCCCGGTTAGGGGTCACCGCAGCGGAACTCCGGTCCGCTAACATTTGGTAGTGGATTTTTACGTGCTGAGTTACCAGCTCTGATGCACAACCTTCAACGAAGGCACGCCCATTCACGCATGCCTCCACACAGAAGACGCTCTAGCTGAGAATCGAACGTGACAACGTTTTGTTGTGAGGTGACAACGCTACCGCAGCACCACTACCGCATTCTGTGTTTAACTCTCTTCTTCTTATTCTTCCTTACTCTAACCATTCCTTCTTATTATCCTCTGCAATGTGTACTTTATTATTATTAGTGGTACTGATACTGATTCATTGCTATCTGCACACTTGCTTGTCTACTGTCATTCATATTTGTCTGGGCTGTGACTCAGTTAGGTTCATTTACAGCAGTGCTGTACTTCAGTTACCAAATTGAATAAATACATAAATAAAAGAAGATTAGAGAAAAAAATGTGTCAAAGGAGATGCAAGGGAGTAAGTTGGCTCAGATGTTCTGGGTGTAATATAATGCATTGTGGCTCAGGGAGCTATGGGTGGAGTTGGGTACAGAACCTGCAGGAAGACTGTGATGATAGAAGCTGAGATACTTCAGGTGAATAGGATGACTGGGAAATCTGTGCCCGTAAGTTACAGGCACACAGCTTGAGGGGATAACATGACTGGGGTAGAAGTAATACATGGAGACAGAAGGTAAGAAAGGGATACAAGGTAAAAGAGAAGAAGTGTAATACAGAAGAGGAAAGCAAGACATATCAGAGGAGTAGGAGGTGTGACTAGAGAGGAACAGCTCAATCTGAAATCAGAGCTACAGAAGAAGTAGGCAGAAGAAAATGGTTAATGCAGGAAGAAAGACCAGGGGGCAACTGAAGCTAGAGGTAGTGCTAGCTTTTCAGGCAACTCTGGGGGTATGAGCAATGCTGGGAAATAACAAGGCTTTGCATGTATTGCTGACAGGAGAAATTGCTTAAGAGGAATGCACAGGGTAATCACAGACAGCCTAGGTAGGACTGAGCAGGGTTAGCAACTGAAGAGGGGATGGAGGAGTTCTAGTAATCAAAAAACTGATCACAAGGAATGTCAGGTAGGTAGGCAAGTCTGAATGAAGTGAACAGGTAGTGGTTGGCATTGCTCCTGGACTGAGATAAGACGTGATAAGCCAGGAAGTCAGAAAGTTTCTCATAGATGACAGGAGGAAGACATATGTCATAATACATGAGGCACAGGACTAAGCAGGTAAAATTACAGTAAGGTCTACATAAGGAAAGGCACGGGAAGTGTCTAGAACATGCAGAGAACTGGGGTGTGAAGTGATATTTCGGAAGGTGCTATCAGTGCCAAGTGTTAAGAAATCAAAAAATTGATAAAATCTGGGACTACTGTTCCTGGTACAGAAAGTGGATTGATAAGCAAGGATGTAGGCTGCTGGGTAACTGAAATAGATATGGTAAAGAGAAAATCTCTGTGCCACTGATGGACTTCACCTCACCCTATGGGCCAAACACCCTTAATGAAATCTGAAATGCAAGGGTGTAAGAACTGAAATAAATATCTTTATCTTTTAATTACCCAGTGCTGTACTGGACAAATGTCAGATATTTCAGTTTAATCTTTATGTGCCAAATCTTCTTGTACCTTTCAGAATAAAAGTATTTAATTATTAGAGCTCTGATAAAGATAGCTTATTATGTAGTAGCATCATACAGTAGAATTAGATATCGTAATCCAACAAGATCCAAACAGACTTAAGTGTCTCAAATAGCAGTGGTGATGAACTAAACCAAATGGAAGCTAAAGATTACTCAGACTTCTGCAGCTCTGAAGAATGAATTATACTAATCCTTATAAGTCTGAACCCAGAATTGTTTTTTTTTCCCTCTGTAATGCCAGAATGAACTCATTCCCTTCAGTACAACTCTTTTGAGTGTGTACCTTTAACTCCCAATGGGTGTGGCTTGAGCCTTTAAAAATGAAGTTATCACCTTACAGTTCTAACAAATAATCATTCACAGAGGTCAAATATCAATACAGTTGGGTTTGTAATCATGTATGCTTCAAGATAAAATATTCTGATACCTGCTTGCTCAGTCTGTATCATGGTTTTGGAATTATTAATGCAAATAGGAACAAGCAATATTTGACACCTAGAGGCACAGTAGGAGGTAACTGCAGAAACACCTGGAGGTGCAGTCCGCTGTAATGAGTTTGATAAACTGTACTGTTTTGTGGAGTTTCTGAACTTTTCCTGACTTCTGAATATCTAAACTGCTGGACATTTGACTTCAATTCTGTACTCAGACTTCAGAGTATCTCGACTCATTTTTGTATATTTGAACTGCTGGATCTTTAAACTGAGCTCTGTATTCAGTCTCTATTCTTCTGTCTAGAAAGTGTCTGTCTTAGTACTAAAACCCACTAAATTTCCTATAAATTCTACATATCTCTTTAATCGTGGTTCCTAAGCCTTGTACCATCTAAACAGGATTTGTTGTTTTACCAAATGTTCTGCATCCTCTATTAGTGCATCTCATTCTTATCACTACTTTGGCCTGAACTCACTCAGCTCATTTGTATCCTTTACTAAAACATTCTGTTCTATTGAAATTACACTTACTGAAACTGCATGTAAATATGAAACATAAAACGACGACATAGGCCTGCTTTAATATGGGTGCAATTCTAGGCCTGTGCAAAGAAAATGCTGTATTTATGTATGATTTATTCTGGCAAAACTACATTTATGTCGAGCCTATTCGTACAAGGGTCTATCAGGATGATTATGCCACTGAACTGAAGTTAACTGGGGTGGGAAGCATACTGATAGCAGGGCAAAAAAAGGCAGAAGGAACACTTTGATAAAAAAAGATGGCAACAGGCAGGAACGTATATGAATTGTTAGGTAAAACAGATGATACAATAGATGGAAATGGAAAGAACTGTGATGCAGCAGAAGTCATAAATGTAAAGGCATTAAACAGACAGACAAGGCTGCTATGAAAGGATGGAAGTTCATATTGAATAATGCCAGGAATGTAGGCCAAACAAAAGGGAGCATCAGACAGCAACACAAGATAGGGAAGCATACATTAGATGTGACAGAAACCCAGGCAAATGAAGAAATAAAATGGGATGTAGAGATTCCAGGATAGCAGTTGTCCAGACAGGACACGAAAAGGTAAAACTGAGTGGAGGTGTAGGAGTTTACATTAGGTAGAGCATAAAACATGAAGTACTTAAAGACAGAGAAACAGAGAAGGGATGAAAGGAGCTTTGAAAACCTTCCAGCCTAGCAGTCAGACTAATGTGAGACTTAATGGTTATATACAGTACATTAACTACCTGGTGCTGAAAAAGAAGATGAGGAGCAGGTAAGGTCTAGGGAGTGCTGGGAGAGATGCTGACGAACAGGTAAAGAAACAGAAAAGGTCTAGGGAAGTGATAGAAGAGAAGAATGAGGAATACATAAAGGAACAAATAAGATCTATGTATGGGAGAAAGAAAGTTATTATGATAGAGACTTTAATATCCCAGAAGCAGACTGGTTAATTTCTATAGTCAAATTAGGAAGAGCGAATGAAATACTGCAGATAATAGATCACGTGTTATTCTGTTATCAACTACAAGATAGCCCAAGGAATGGTAAAATATTGGACACTGTACTTAGCAAGCATAAAGGGGGTTAAGATCTAGAAGTGAAGGTACTTCCAGCCAGAAGTAACTGTACAATGATCTGGTTCCATATGGACGAGTTGGCCAGCAAACAAAACCAAAGTATGAAACTAATGAAAGGCAGACTATATTATAACTTTCTGAGCATAAATGGGAGGCTGAAGACACAGGGAAGAATCAGCTTGTGGATAAAAATAAAAAGGAGCATACAAACAAATATGGAAAAGGGGCTAGGAAAAAAGAACAAAGCAGGGAGGAGAAAGACTCAGGTGTGTTTTAACAGGGAAGTTAAAATGCAGTCCATACAAAGTAAATGATGCTTCAAGAGTTAAAGAAGACAAAGGAGGACTGTAGATGGGAGAGAAAGGAATTTAGAAAGTGGGCTACAAATGTAGTGAGAAAAGCAAAAGGAAACATGGAGAAAGAGTCAGCTGAAGGAATATGGGATTCTTTAGATACATAGAGAAAGGAATGAAGGTCATGAAACAGCTGAAAATTGCGTCAGGGAAGGGAAGAATTAAAGCAAGGACAAAATAAAAGACAGTAATTCTCAATTAATTCCTCAATTCCATCTTCATAAAAAGGAGGAAGAAAGACTTTTGGCTTTGAGGGAAAGAAGGAAGGAAGAACATCTGGAAGACACTTGCATATCAAGGGAAGTTGTAGAAAGACAACTCAAGCAGTTCTTAGGTTCATAGGTTTAGTTTCAAAGGTACTCACAAGGCTTGCAGTCTAGGTAGCCACCCTACTCAAGCAGTACTGTGCTACATAACCCAAGGGTGAATTTGCAATTTTTCCTCCACTTGTTAAGTGTGGATTTAAAGGTAATTAGGGTGTTACTTTGGTGTGCAAATGGAGTTTATTCCAAACAATGATGATGGATTGGGTTAGATGTCTATTATGTCAGCTGGACTTGTTTGAACACGAATGAAAATTGAAGTTTTACATGCGAACAGCAGTCATGGTGCCAATGGTTTTGTAGAGATGGAGAAGATTCAAAAGGTCAGGGTCTTTCAGAGAAAAAAAAGGTCAAGCAGACATTACAACACAAGAGTATGTACAGGTTGGTGCATACTGAGACAGCTTTTAGTCTGTCTGGGTAGCTTAGGGAGGCTAGTCCAATAATTGTATTAGGAATCTCTGAGATCTATCTAGATGGACAATGTGTTTGGAAAGATACATACTGATAGGGCCATTGTTTTTCAATGGTGGGTCTAATAAGGGCTGTATAGGGAGGAACTAAGACTTCCCTAGACCTAGAGGAGATGTCCTTGGAAATTAGCTGTTCTAGATAGAAAGATTTTTTAACCATAACTGATACATGGTAATTGAAGCATAGTTCATTATTAACAAATGTGTCCAAATCTCTAGTGAATGTATTTATATCTATGTGGTGCCCTTTTTATGGTACAGTCTATGGAAGTCTGATTTCCCAAATATAACAACACTACATTTTCTAGCACTGAGTTTGAACCTCTCATCATTACACCAGGTACTAGTCTGGTCGGATTCTTGCTAGAGTATATGAGTAGTAACAGTAGCAGAGTTCATAATAACAACAGGTTAGCAGTTGTCAGCAACTTGGTAAGGTATAGTCCTTTGACTTCTGCTTTCACGTCAGAGAAGTTGGTGCCAAAAAGAAAGTGCCTAAGACTGAGCCTTCTGGGATACTGCTTTTGGCATGATCCAGCAATACAATGGGTACTACAGAGGTTAAAGTTTAGTTGAGTAAGCTTGTCAATAATATCTGTATGAGGAATGATGCCAGAAACCTTTGCTAGATGCAAATAAGCAATGTGGATAGGCTCACCCTCAATTTGGGCCTCAGTAACCCCATCAAAGAAATCAACTAAACTGAACAGACATGGTCTGACTTTATGAAACCAAACTGATCTGGAGCAGGGCTTGTAAGTTACCTGTGTCTTTATGAAGTGATTCAACAATGATGTATTCTATAACCTTATGTATGATAGTGGTGAGGCTTACTGGTTTCTCATTACCAGAATCTATGGTGAGGCCACCCATTTGTAATGGCACCACTATGGCAGTTCTCTAAACATCTGCAATATAACCACTGGAATGGTTTAGACTGAACAGATTCAGAATGTATTGAGCTAGGTTATATTGTGCACTTGTCAAAGGGGAGCTATACATGTTATCAGGACCCATGGAGCCAGAGCTTTAGTTTGAAACAGTGCAGATAGGCCTTGTCCTGTGGTTATTTGGAAAGGAAGGGTAGTTTGAGTATTCCAGATCAGTATAAATTGTACTATCTGAGAGAAGAGCAGAGATGTACAAGGTGTGACATCAAAGTTTCAAAAGTTAACTAAAAAAGGCCTTGCAATTGTCTTTGGTGCATTGGCAAATTTAAGCTCAAAACTTGCTTTGCACTTTTAATGATGCACTTAAAGAAGGCTTTTGTTAGCTATATTTAAGTCCTTTCTATAATGAAGATGGGAGATCTTTTATAAATAGCTAAAGTGTGTCCTCTGGTTGTAAGGCTTGCTGAAGTTCAAATTCCACCAAATGGGTTTATTATTGAACGTACTGTTGCACTTATGACAGATGGGAAAGTATACTTCAATACAGCTGTTCAGATAGGATTACATTCTGGAGGTTTATGTAATGGCATTGGTATGTGTGTTATTGTCCCACTTGCAGTTTTTCATACTGTCTGTAAATTATATGGTTTTAAAGTGGTCCCAAAATATAGTTGGGGTCTATGACATTAGTTCTAAGGGAGAAGATCATTTGCTCCTCTACTGCAGAAGAGGGCAATTTGGTCTAAGGAACTGTCATTTATAAACATTAAGTAATCTCTGAATAGTTTTATTACTAGGAAAAACTGTGAAAATGTCTCCCTAAGAACATCCAGCAAAATAAAATAAATAAAAAACTGGACGAGTCTTTGTGTGCAATTTGGTGGGAGTGTTAACTCTGATTAAAGCTTCAGTTGCATTTTTCTTGTCCGTTTTCTTTTTCTCTATAGTAACATCCAGTGTTTGATTTATTCACATTTATTATTAGTTATACACATTTGTTAGCTGTCTGATGGGTAGTTAAAATCACCCACAAGTATCAAGTTAGGATTTTTCAGTCTGGCTTATGAATATTCCATGCTGTGTAGAAAACTTGGAAGGGGATCTGTAGTTAGCAATTATGTGATAGCTGGTATTGCTGAGTGTCACTACTACCTCAAGAAGTTCCTGGGTATTACGTGGGATCTGACATGATATGATAGCATTACAGATAAATATGGTTATGTCTGAACAGCTCACAGAATGTTTGAGTGTATGACAGGTGGTAAACCCTCTTATAGTGGCAGTGTTATCAAAGCCCTGGAGCCATGTTTAGGTAATTACATTAAAGATGAATGTGTATGAGAACCAGGAATGCCAAAAGCATTTTTTTGGTTCAGACTTGTAAAATTAAGCACTGCTACCTTAATTTTGGCTGAATTAGAATTTGTGACACACAGATGTCCAGGGGTTGAATCTTGCCTAAAATAGATACTATGAGGGCAAGAAATGTTTTAGCTGGCATGCAAAAGCCATGGGGAAAGGGAGCAGACCACTGCTAGCAAATCAAGTACATCTGTCATCTCATGCTATCACATAGTTGGTCCCCTTGGAATGACATCAGCTAAGTATCATTCAGAGATGATAGAATACTGTTCAGACACATCCCCCTGCAGCTCTCTTACAGTACAGTTCCTAAGATTATTTACATCCACATGGATGACCAGATGGTCATAGTCATATTTAGGGTAGTGAAGAGTTCTAAGGATCCTTCTGACACCGCAAACTCTGGAAAAGAAAACACTCAGTCAAAGGCAGACATTATCCAATTGCTCCTTCTCACAAGCATGGCTCCCAAACTTCTCAAACCACAGGCAGCACTGGCACCACTCCCAAGTGATTCAGGTGTGTATGGCAGATATCACGGATATACACCAGCCTTTCATTAAAGGAAGACAAGAGTTAAGGCTTTTACAGCATACCACACAGTTTCCTAAACAATGGCAGGTGTACTTACAGATTCACTACATAAGTGTTCAACCAGACACTCAGCAGCAACAAGGTACCAGAGAACTGATGGGACATCATGGCAGTGCCACTCCACAAATGGGCAGCTAGAACCAACTAAGAAAGTGCATGTACAAAAACTTGAGTTTTACAGAAGGAAACATCATGGAGAAAATATTAAGGGAAAGGCCAGGTTGTTTCCTGAAGAACAAAAACTACAAGCAGTACCAGTATAAGTTTGCAGAAAACAGGTTATATCAGGCCAGCCTGATTTATTTTTATGACTGTGTTATTCTGGACCTTGATGTCAGTAATATCTTTGACTTGACTCAGACCCTTGTTGGAGACTGAGAGACTAGATGGAGGGACATGGAGTAGGAGCAAAGTTGATAGTAGAAGAGTGACAGTGAGACAGGAAACAAATACTAGTAACTGTTAGGAGACTACTGTCAAAGGAAAAAATAAGTGTTTAATGATGCTCTCCAGGGGTTACTCCGGATTCAGTACTCTTTGGCATGTTTGCATCAGATATCACAAGGGGCACTGAACACAGCAGCATTCTATATGCAATGATACTAAGAAGAGACAGTGGAAGATGAGGGGAAAGCCTTCCAAGGGACCTGAAGAGACTGATAGTGTGAAATGAGAAGTGGCATCTAAGGATTAATTTAAGGAAGAGCAAAGTTTGCTACTTGAGCTGCAGTCATTTCAAACTGGAACATAAATGGGGTGGAGTAATCCTAAAAGCAGAACCCAGGGAAAAAAAAAGACATTGAAATGGTAATAACATCAAAGAAGGCCTGAAATGGATGGTTGGCTAACAGAAGGTATTAGCCCATTGTACCCATTGTATAGCTGGATCTTGCCAAAACTGAAGGGTTTTAGCTAAGCAGTAGCTACTTTTTCTGCTATCACAGCTGGATAATGTAATGTAAGTCTATTAAACAACACTGACTTTCTCGTGTCATCATTTACCTAGTCTATTCTCTTTGAATCTTCTCTGGACAGGTTTTATATTTCTGTTTGAAATGCGACCATGTTTTTGCAGATCATCATATTCTCGGTTAAAGGTACTGGTACATATCCAGGGAGAGCAAAACATCTTTTCTTCAAGAAGTGGTACATCTAATGATGCATTCTAATATTTTATTTTTACTGTTACAGCTTTACATTGTGTACTGTCTGACAAATCATTACTGTTAGCTCACATGTTCATTACTATTTTCCATCTAATGCTCCGATACCACGCATGCTAAAGTGTTTAACTGCATTTATCAGATTTTGTGACAGACATCCATTTCTAGCATTTCTAATCCAGATAAAAAAGAGAAATAAGGTTCAGGTCTTTTTCAGCATACATCCACAAAACCCTGTCTGTTTTAAAGTAACAGGTATTACTTACAAATTATCTGTGTTAATCTCCATATAGGAGTGTAGATATTAATGCAATCTATGTTTATTAAATGTAGTAGGCCATAGTGTTAAAATTGCCAATGCTCTGTTGCTTGAGTGAGTCTATGACAAACAACTGTTTCTTTCAGAAAAGTTCCTATTTATGACCTGTTAACTCATATACTGAGACTATCACAATCTAATCCATTTCTCTATTTATGACTGAGTATTATAAAGTGAAAAAAACAAATGCTTTAAATAAGGCTGAAGTAGAAAGTCAGTTATCTGTTATGTAGTCACGCTACCCAGGTTTTCTTCTTATTTGACTAATTGGAACATGCCAACGTGAACAGAAGTCATTAACTATAATGTTTGCCTTTAATCTATTCAGGCATGATAGATGTTCCAGTATTGACTTACACATGAACAAAATACAGCTGGAGACCACTGAAAATAACTATTTTGGCTGCAGCAGCTGAATATTTCACAACTTTTTAAAAGGAGTATTTTGAAAAATGATGTTCTAAAGGTACATCCACAAATTGTCACTATTATCAAAATCCTTCTAATAGGAATAGTATAAGGGGGTGTCTTTAATTAAATTCAGCACTTGGGAATGAATGGACTTGAGTCCTGCTGGAAGAGGACTTGGTGGTCATCAGTTGTAGGGGCAAAAATGTATGGAAAAAATACCTAATAATAATAATAATAATAATAATAATGTATTAAGCTTGAGCTCACTAAATGGAAGAAAGAGAAGAGCCGATAAATTTTATTGTGCAGGAAGTGAACATTTATTCCATAACTTGGGTCATGTAGGTTACCAGATGTTAGAATCATTTAGCAAAAAGAGAAGTTTAAAAACTTAGATGATCTATAAATAAGAACATGCCAATAAATGCTTGGAACTTTAACCTCAGCCAGATTTTTAGGAACTGACGGTTTGTGGTACAATCTCCTGATAAGAGTCTAGAAACTATATACATTTTTATAGGTATGGTAAACCATCTTAAAGACATTTTTGAAAATGGAATGGCAGGAAGAATTTATAAAAAAATAAATATTTAGGAAGGTAGTTTTTGCTATGGAGTCCATTACATACCCATCCCTAAGAACAGGAAGAGAATGCAGGTGGTGGGTAATTGGTAAATTACTCCTTGGCAGCGGAGTAAAACTGCCCCAGGTTCCACCATCTCCTCACCAGACCAGGACATGGGCAAGTATTAGCCCAGGGGAGGTTAAGGCATTTCCAGTAGATCCAGTGGATGAAGAGAGGCCCTGGAAACACAGCTATGGGCAGCCAAAAAGAGTGAAAATATTGCAGTTTTAGATAACAAATACAGTTTCTGAATGTTTAAATCAAATCATACTGCACTAAAGACTAACATTTAACAATAGTTTTGTTATTATAATTCAGTTTGTCTAGGTTAAAAGTTATTTTTAAATATTTAAATTGGTAATGATTTTATATTGAGAATTTTGAATACATTAACATATGCATAGCTATCATATGGGGAAATTTGTGGTTTCTAGATATTTATAATATAGTTTGAAAACCTTAAGAGGCAATCCGTAGTTGATAAAGTATGTGGGAGGTCATGTCATGGTGACTGGAACTGAATATTAATATCATCTGTAGTAGCTTTATCCAGAACTACAGCTTCATGCAATTTTGAGAACTGTATTGATTTAAAAGATTTTAGTTGAAGAAAGATGGGTTTAGTATCATCATCATCAATCCCTTTTTTACACTTTTGCTACATGGGGTTGGGGTGTCAAGTCAACTGTTGCCATTTCTCTGTTCAATGCCACTCTCTTACCTTCTTCTATACTCATGCTTGACTGTCACAGGTCTTCTCTTACATAGTCCATCCACCTCTTTGCAGGATGCTCTCATTTCTTCTGGTCTTCTTCCTGTTTGTGCCAAATCTTCTTCACCAGCTTGTCTTTTGCTTTTCTGCACATGAGCCTGAACCACTGTTATTTGTTCTCTTTGATTTTTTCTGCAATTGGAGCTACTTTGGGTTCTGCTGTTATGCCTTCATTTCTTCATCTGTCCCACAGTGTGTATCCTACCACTCATCTCAGGCACTTCATCTCCATCACCTCTAGCTTCCTGAACTGCTCTGCCTTTACTGCATAGGTTTTTATACCATACTGAAGTACTGGTTGCACCACTGTTCTGTACACCTTACTCCTCAGTTTTTTGGCATGCTTCTGTCATACACTACACTTGACACTCTATGCCAGTTAGCTGAAGCCCCTCTGATTCTAGCTTTGACTTTTTTCATTCAGACCGCCCTTCTCCTCAACGACCCCTCCCAGTTACTTGAACCTGTTAAGCTATTCCACTATTTCCCTTCCATCCAATTCTCATCTTATTTAGATTTCCCACATTTGCTGCCATTACAACTGTCTTATCTATACATATTTTCATCCAATGTGCCTTCAGTCTTGCATTACATTCTGCTATCCTTTGGCGAAGTTCTTGCTCAGAGTCTGCCTGTAATGCCACATCATCTACATAAAGCAATTTGTTGATCTGTCCCCCCCTGATCTGTTTGCTAATGTAGTCCATGAACAGCACTGGGCTCAGAGATGAACTGTGATGCACACCCACTCTCACTGGGAACCCATCTCTGAGACCAAACATTGTTCATACTGGAGTCATTCAGTCCTTACCCATAGTCTGCACTAATTCAGCCAGTGTTTCTGGGACTTCAAACCACTACAAGCCGCTTAAATCATCTTTCATGAGACATTGTCATATGCTTTCTCCAAGTCTAGGAATGCCCAGTTGGTCTCTTTCCTTATATCTAGTTTCTTCTCAAGTATTTGTCTCACTGCAAACATTGGGTCAGTTATGCTGTATCCTGATCTGAATCCCAACTGCTCATCTCTCATCTTACTTTGTATTACACTGCATATTTGTTTATCAATCACCTTCTCTCAAACTTTCACGCAATGTGACAGGAATCTGATACCTCTGTACTGCTTACAGTTATGAATTCCACCTTTGTTCTTGAACAGTGGTACGTATTTGTTTATTCTACAGTCATCTGAGATACTCCTTTCTCTCCATACTGCTATGCGAGTGCCCTCAAGAGCCATTTTTCCCTATCTCACCCAACACCTTGATCATATGTGCTGTGACCTTACCCGAGCCTGCTGTTTTCCTGACATCATGTTCCTTTATGCTGTTCTTACTTCTTTTAGGGTGAGCTCCTCCTCTTCTCTCATCATAGACTGTGCCTGGGGCAATACAGCTTCTGTGGGGTTTTCTTCATTCAGAATGCTGCTGGAAGTACTCCTATTTCCCTTTGATGTTCTGTGAGCTGGTCAGCAGGTTGTTGCCGGCATCCCTTTTGAAGGGTGTTTGACTATCAGCTTTATCTTTCTGTCTTTGTCTTGCAACCTAATATAGTTTCTTTGTGCCATCCACTGAATCACTTTCCAGAAGCTGGTAGAGAGCCTCTCATGTCTTGTTCTTTGCTATTACAATTCCTTTCTTAGCATCTTTGTTAGCAAACTAACATTCCTTTCTAGACTGAGCCATCTTCCTCAGCCCACCTTCCTGTGCCTCACCTTACACTGATAGTTTTTCAGCCCTTCTCTCTGTGGGGGCTGGACCCACTCCATTCACTACACTCACTCCGCTCCCCTCCATTCACTACACTCACTCCGCTCCCCTCCCTGTCCCCCATCCTCTCCCTCCCCCACATCATCATTCTTATACCTAACCTTACCCCTCCCACACCTCTCTTCCACCTATCCTATAACCTCATTAATTATTTCCTACAGTCATACCTTACCTCTTAACTAATCTGCCTTCCCACCCATTCTAAATAGGGCCATATAGTGTTATCACACTACATTCAACTACCATTATGTCCCTTGCTACTTTTTCTATGCTCTCACTTCTCTCACTTATGCTCTCTGTCCTAATAATAATCACAACCTTCCAGATACCCAATATACCTCCTACATCCACCTGTACAACCACCACACATAACCCACATTTACCAAATTACTCAAACATCCACCCTAGCTTATTTACAGTTAATACCTCTGTACTATCCAAAGTAAAAATTCTACTTCTCTGCAGACACCCCCATTATCACACCACCAGCAGCAACTATACCATTTTCAAGAAAAAACTAAGTATAGCTCACATAATTTGGCAAAGCATCTCAACCCAGGTCCAAACCTCCCCAGCCCTAACAAACTTAGCAAATCTCTCTTGCTGTCAACCATAAATCTCCAAAGCCTTAGAAACAAGATATCTGAACTCCAGGCATGGATTTTACAAAACAACCCTGATATTATAGCAGCTACCGAAACCTGGTTGAAATCATATGTAAAAGACACTGTGTTTCTTCCCCCAGGCTACTCATACTTGAGAGCCAATCGGCCGAAAGAAAGAGGAGGAGGAGGAGGAGCAACAATACTCTTCCCTAGCAAATATACATTAATTCCTTACTCAAAACCAACACCCAACTTCTCCCCAGCCAAAGTACTAATCTCTATATTAAACTTAACAACCATAAAAACATTTGCATAATTGCTCTGTATATTCCTCCAGGAAACAACATACCAATATTAGAAAACATACTTGCCTAGGCTTCACAAAACATAGATAATTAAACCATCATCTTAGATAATGTAAACACTGATTGGCTAGACATTGCCCACAACAATCCCTCAAAAAACATAAACCTTTACAACTTCTCCCAACTAATTGAAGACATCACCAGACCCCACAAAAATAACATTTGGGGCTCCACAATAGACTGGATATTAGTGTCCCACCCTAACAATATCATCACTGCAGGTGTACTACCTAATACCATTAGCGACCACCACCCAGCATATATCCTACGCAAAACCACCCCAATCCTAGGGCAACACCAATACAAATCAACCAGAAATTTCCATAGTTAATGAAACCTTAGCTAAAGCAAATTGGGAAGCCCTCAAATCCCTGCCACTTAACAAGACTGTTGAGTTCTTTAACTCAACATTCCTAGAAATCCTAAATAGGCAAGCACCCACCTGCCAAAAACGAATAAAACATAACCATTCAAGCTGGCTCTCAAAATCCACCAAAGATGTTATGTCCACAAGGGATAAAATCTGAAAATCATGGCAGAAAACAAAGTCCCTACAACTCTAATACAATGCAAACAACTCCGTAACCAGGCAAAATGTCTAATAACCAATGATAAAAAAGTCCACTGCCTCCACCTACAAAGCCAACATAAAAATAATCCCAAAAAATTCTGGTCCTCCATCAACCATCTATTACATCCAGGTTCTCAAAGCAACCCATCCCGTGACCCACACAAAACCTCTACCGAACTTGACACCCTCTTCAATGCCTACTTCACTGACACCATAGCTAACCTATACACCACCTTTCCTATGGTTAACACCACCACCAAGACAACTAATGACCAAACCATCCCATAAAACAATCCTATACACAACTCTAACCTATAATTCTCCCCAATACCCATTGCCACAGTAAAAAAACTTTTACTTAAGCTTAAACCCTGTACTCTAGCCCCTGATAATCTACCCCACACTTTCTGTAGCTAGCTGCAAACTCTATAGCTTATCCCATCAGCATACTCATTAAAAGATTAATTATTAAAGAGTCCCTTGTCCCAGACATCTGGAAAAAAGCATTCATTCTCCCTTACACAAAGGCGGTACCAACACAGACACCACAAATTTTCGACCCATAGCTATTCTGTTACCCCTTTCTAAAATACTGGAAAAATGCATCCATGCCCAACTCCTCAACCACCTGCTTGAAAATCAAATTCTGTCACCCACTCAGCATGGTTTCAGACCAGGGCACAGCACTACTACAGCCCTCCTCTCCTTCCTTGATACAGTTAACCGGGCACGGGATTCTGGTAAAATAATCGCTTCTCTTTTCCTCGACCTCCCCAAAGCTTTCGATACCATTTCCCACACTATCCTCCTCTCTAAACTATCTACCCTCCACATTTCCCCTCCTACCCTACAATGTTTCAATAGCTATCTCTCCAATAGGCAGCAATCCACCAAACTGTAACAGTCTTATTCTCCCTTCCTTAATACTTCCACAGTGGTACCCCAAGGCTCCATACTTGGTCCTGTCTTATTTAGCATCTTTATTAACAACTTTCACACCACTCTCCCACAGTGTTCAGTAATCCAGTATGCTGATGGCTGTACAATAATATGCACTGCAAATTCCAGCTCTGAACTCCAGCAGAACACCCAGAATGCCCTCACCTCTACTGAATCTTGGATGCTTAACAATCATCTCGCCCTAAATCCAAAAAAAACTAAAGTAGTAATTTTTACCCCTAAAAAACACTCCCTTAGATAAAAAAACTCTTCAGTATACAGGCCCAAGGCAATACCACTATAGAAGCTGTCCCACAGACTAAATTACTAGGCATTATTATAGATGAAAACCTAAACTTTGACCTACATATAAACAGTAACATCAAACAAATACAGCAAAAGCTCGGTATGCTGTACAGGCACCAACACTTTCTTAACCTCTCTACTAGACAAACCCTTGAAACTACATTTTTATTACCCTCTGTCCTTTATAGTGCCCCTCTCCTCACCAATATCCAAAATTCTACAAAATCTAAACTTGATATGTGTTACAACGGAATAGCCAAATTTGCCACCAAAGCCAAATTCTCATCCTACCACTATAACTCACTGAAACAATTAGGCTGGTTAGAACTCCCCACCATCTCTCATTCACCCAGCTAATTTCAGCACCCAAAATAATCCACAGACCCACAGACTGTCCTGCTCTCTGACCTCTACTTGCCAAATACCAACCCAGCAGGCAACTAAGGTCTGAAAATCATCTACTTCTAAAAGTAGAAAAGCCCACTTTACCGGCTGTTCAACTGCTCTACTCCTTCACCGTGGCCAAACTATAGAACTAGCTTCCTCCTTCTATAAGAAACATGGGCAGACCACCACCTTTAAACAAATACTGAAAAATCATCTCAACTCTTCCTGGCTATGTACCTGCTCTATAACATAACCTCTTCCTTCTCCTTATATTATAACTAAATTCCTATGTTTTTTACTACTTGTGACTGATGATACTTTCTCCGTATTTATTATTTTTTCTTTCATCACTTGTTGATACTGGTACAATAATGCTGATTAATTTATCTCCGTTTTTACCACTCTGAATTCATCTGGCAATCAACTAAATTCCTGCTTTTATGTATATATTCCGTATATGTTACTGTAATCAAACCAACTAAATTCCTGATATGTATATATTTTGTATATATTACTGTAACCACTATGGGTAACACTGTTTCTACTTCTGTACCAATTAATGTTTATTTTTTTTTTCTGCATCTATGTTCTTGTCAGAGCATTTCTCCCAGGGCCTCCATTGAAAATGGGCTCTTTTAGGCCCAGTGGACTTTCCCAGTAAACAGATGCAATAAAATAAAACAAATGCAATAAAATAAAATCTTTTCTGTACTCCTTTATGTTGATGATTTCCTGGACTTCTGCATTCCACCATCAACATTCCTTATGTACCTTATCTCCATAACTGGCTTGTCTGCATATCTGTTATACAGTCCTCACAAACGCTATTTTGAGACACTACCATTCCCCTTCAAATCCACATAGTTCTTCTTCTTCTTGAGGTGCTAATGCCCTGAGTAATTCCTTGAACTGTTGTGTTTTCTCTTCAGTCAACTTATATGTCTTCAGCCTGGTCTCTTGTTGATATTAATGTCTTCTCTGACCACTGCTTGCAGCTGATTGTGGCAACCTGTGGTTTATGCTGTCAGCTGATTTTGCAATTGCTGACTCTACCCCAGTGTCCTTTCCTTACTAGGAGGAAGTCTTCCTGAGTTACATGTTGTTCTCTCTTGTATGTGATCTTGTGACTGTCTCTCTTGTTGAGCCATGTGGTGGTCAACATCAAATCATTTGCCAGAGAGACGTCTAGAATGGTTTCTTTTTTATTTCTGTTGTCCCACCCAAATGGTGGCAGTCCTCATATCCTGTTCTATCTTAATATGTGCATTCAGGTCACTCGTTTACAAAACTGATTCATGTTGTCCTGCTTTATCTTGTAAGTCCTGCAACTGGTGTCTAAATGCACTTTTTTTCTCACTGTCGCTGTCACAACCCTGATGTGGGACAAAGGCTGAGATCAGGAGTACTGAATTATCATTACAATGTAGTCTGATTGTCATTAATCTGTCTCTAATTGTGTGATGACATCTCTCGTCTTCTGAAGCTTCTCCCTCACTACAATTCCTACACAAATTCTAGTTTGACCTCCTTCTGAGTAGTAGACACTGGACCCCAAGCCAAGTGACTTTACAGCACTGCCCTTCCATCTTGTCTTGTGGATACATAGGATGTCCAGTCTCCTCCTTAGTTTCATATCATCCACTTCCAAGTTCCATCCTGTCAGTGAACTTACACTGAGTGTAGCTATTATTAACCCTGGATCAATAAGCTACTGCCCACCTTGGATTACCTTGGATAGCTCTGTTGAGCAAAAGCTGGATGTAAAACCAATCAACCTGCCAAACATGAACTATTAGTTTTGAGTAGATGTCCTTAATCAGCACTGTAATAGATTGATTTCACCATAATGAACAATCTATTTTGGTAATTGTGTCAGGAAAATTAAATTCTTCACCAAATAAATTAAAAACTTAAAATTAACTATATGAAAAGTTTGCCAACATCAATGGTTAAAACAAATAATATGTTAGAAAAGAGATTCTCTAAAAAGAAAAAGGATATCTAACGTCAACTCTTGGTCAGTAATCTGCCTAGGTTTAAAGAAACATGACTAGAATATGAAATAAGCAAAAATAAAACTTTATTAATTTTACCTTTAGTGTCTAGACATTGATTATTATATCTGTAATGTTAGCTAGAACTGGACAACAGATACTAGCATGCAATGGATATGAGAAAGGTTTGGGGATGAGAACAGTCTTCAGTGATGCCAGCAAAGAAGAAACGTATAGAACCCAAAAGAAAATCAACTAGAAAGGTGAAGAGAAAACACTGACTGTGAAAAATCCAACAGCTGTTCAGCAAAAAGCAGTTCAAACTCCAGCTTTGGTAAAAGACATGGCTTCTAGTAATCTAGAGGAAAATGAATCAAATGTGCTCAGAGCTGATTAAAATAAATGAAACGTTGAATGAGTATATCAACTCAAACAACAAATGGCTGGAAAAATAGAAGAAGCTTTGAACAGCTACTCAGATGAACTGATCAAACTGGAAAAATCAGAGGTTGAAATGAAGAAAAGGCTGGCTGAATATGAGCCTGCTCAACAAGAGCTGTTTTGTATTCAGGAAGAAAGATGTCATCACATCCCTCTACTCTTCCCTCATTTGGCAAATAATTGAGTATAATGTCCCATTTGGCATGTACCTCACTAGACAACATGCAACAACTGGAAAGGTCACAAAAGTACCTCACGAAGAGGATCCCATGCCTTAAATACATGTTCTACATGGACAGACTCAAAAAACTCCAGCTATTCTCTGTCTCATATCGTCTACTAAGAGGCGATCTCTGCTTGACTTACAAAGCCATGTCTGACCCAGCTTTCTTAGGAATGCTACATCTAAAGAAATCCCAGTCTCTCCACACCACATGCTCCAGAGAACTCAACCCCATTACCACAATCAACACAAGCAGGATTTGTTATCTGAAAGGGCAGATCATGTGTATGCACCAAACCTGACCATGAGAAAGCAACCGAAACTTGTATTATTAAAAATGTAATCATACAGCCAGAAAGAGTTGATCCTGACAAAAGTGTGATAGAAGATAAAGATTAGAGACAATAATGTATTTGTGGAAAATGATTGTTTACTGTACAGCAGGCAGAAGAGAATCAAATTTATCCCAACAATCAGGGAGTGTTGGCAGGCAGGTTTGAGATTCAAGCTGCTGCACCCAGCTGTCTGCAGAACATTTTTCCTGGAGGATCAAAATTATTTTTGATGTAGATCAGGCTAAGGAGGAAATACAAAAGTCTGCCCAACAAAAAGTGAGCAAGTCAAACAGAAGGCACCTCTGGTTCTCTTTCTTCTGATAATAAAGTTCATAGACAGACTTTGCCAGTGAAAGATTTTCCAATGTTCCAAAGGGAAATGCTTGCGACACATGAACTGGCTAGAAGAATTGGGAGTACCTTGGACTTGAACCAGAGTCTGAGGCTGGGAGTTGGAGATGAACAGGAAGAAGCCCAACTACATTGAAATCAGTGAATAAATGTGAGACTATAAAGCATCAATCATATTTGTGAAATATGGGACCATATTCAATAAAGTGTACACTAAGTGCAGACTGTTCTGAGTGAACAGACAGTACAGACATAATGCACACCTTTTTCCTCCTAAGTTTAGTTTTCCTACTGATATTCTTGCAGCTTTAAATATTGACAGGGATTCATAAAGGTTACCGCAAAGTGCAGACTACATGTACACTTAGTGTAATATTTCTGAGTGACTAGAAAGCACAAAAATGTTATAAGAATTGTATTGAATACATATCATGTACACTTGGTGTAGGCTTTATTGGATCTGGCCCATGGTTTTACAAGAAAAAGTGAAAAAATGAGACTTTTGTTGAGTTTTTTAACTTGTGGGGGACTAAAGCCCATATATCCAGATTCAAGCTATTAATGTTTGAAAGGACACTGAAGGGAAGGAAAAAAAGAAAAGTAACTGTAAGTAAAACAATTTTTGTTCTTAACAGTATTTGTATAAAACACTTCATTATATAAATTACATATTATATAGTAAAGCATTACAGTTATTGTTGTACAAGATAAAGATACTAAAGTAAACATGTGTCTTTTTTCCCTATTGTTTAGTTTTAAGAAATGTTAACATTACAATCAAAAATATAAGAAAGGCTGGACATAAGCATGTTTAAGTTAACTTGCTGTAATCTTGAGTTGTTGAGAGAGTGAATGGGGTGTAAAAGTACACAGATTATAATATATGTAGAGTTTATATGTTCTTTCTTAATTTGGAGTAGATGAATGTCCGGTTAAGGCCCATGGCTTAATCTAATAACATTTTTTTGTGTAAGCAAGTAAATAAGAGGACACCGAATGTAAGGAAAAGTTTTCCTTTGGCAAATAAATGTTGAGTGCAAGTTTAGAGGCTTGGTGATAACATCAGCTGTACATTTTGTACTTGTGTTTCCATTGAGACAAACTGACTATAGGAACAAGCAATAAAAGCAGGAGCCATTTTTTAAGGCTAAAGGTTAATGTTTTCTGAAAATATATAAGCTGTTTTTCACATCTGGGAGGAGAATGAAGATAAAACAAAAACAGACAGCATATAATGTAAGAAGGAGCACCACAGACTGTAACATACATCATAGCATGGATAACCTTAATGTTAGGTTAAGTAATGCCTGTGTCTGCAGCTGTTGATTTGTGACAATTGTTCCTATCAGGAGGATTAAATTTCATTATTTGAAGATGTATGCAGTTCTGTGTGTTTAAATTCATAGGTTCTGGGTGGTGTTTGTTTTTTTGTTTGAGGGTTTTCTTGTAAAATGTGAAATAGATTCCAATGGGGATGACAAGAAACAACTGTATAAAAGATCCACCCACCAAACATTAGTGAGTGCATGTAACACAAAAGCTGAAAATAGACATTTAAAAAGCTGTTATATATAATAGGTGGGAATAATAACTTATTTTTATATCATAATGTCTACATTAAACAATTATGTTGAAATGTAAATGGGCTCACATATAGAGTCAAAAAGGTAAGCATACTGAAGTATATTAAGAAATGCAGAGTGCTAACAGCATTGCTGCAGGAGACACATTTGGAAAGAAGTGACCATGTGAATTTGATAAAGAAATGATTTCAGGGTGGAGATTCATCAGAATATCAGGGATAAAGGAAAAGCTTCAATAGTGATAGAAGAGGAAAAAAGTACAGTAATGCTAGAGTGTTGCTAGTAAGAAGCTACTGGCAAGGAAGGCAGATTAAGCTGGCATATATTTATATTCCACCTAAAACCGCTATTAGGAAGCCTAAGATAATTCTGAGAGAAATAATCAGCTTTCAAAAGAGAATATTACTTATACGTGAGGACTGGATTTTGATTTGCAACTGTGAGAATGTGATTGTGGGACCGAGAAGGGAAAATATACCCACAAAAGGGTAGCTTTCTGAAGAAATTAATGAAAATATGTGGTATGGAAAACATGAATTTGGTAGTAAGAACTTGGAAACAAATCTACATATTATTCTCCAAGGTACAATAACTGGGCTAGACTAGACAGAAATTATATTTCACAGAAACATGCATTTAATTGAAACTTCAACACACATCCAATAACTACTTCATGTCATGTGCCAGTAACAACTAAGATAAAAATGCAGGGTAATGAAGTGAAAATAAAACACTGGTGCTTCCCCACCTACTTGTTAAAAATAGAGGAATTTAAGCAATGGGTAGTGAAAATTATTTGAAAGTTATTAGAGAAGAGAATTTTTTTTCAGAAGTTATAGCTAGTGAGTGGGATAAAATGAAAGTGGAGTTTAAAAAATGTGATAGGAATGAAAGAAAAAGACATATGTTTAAGAGGAAATAATTATTTATAGGGGTTGACAATGGATGACGTATTGCAGCATAAGGAGAATCCTGCAGAAAAAAAAGAGGTGCAACTGCAAAGTGCTAAAGAGAAAATATGGGAGAATCTGGATAATATGCATGAGTTTAGAAAGACTGCTGGTAAACAACTGTTTTTTTTTTTTTTTTATAGCAACATCAGAACACATAAATTCTGCGCACAATGACTTAGCCTACAGAGAAGAGAAAGAGTTATTGCCAGATCTAGGGAGTCTGTAACAAGAAAAATAACCAGAGTTCCTGTAAAGGTATTAGAGACATTATGGAAATTTTATTAAAATGTATATAAAGCAGAGGAATGTGGAAATCAAGAAAAGGCTCAAATGGAAATATTTATGAAAAATTTAAGGATGTAATTATTAGAGGCAGATGAGAATCAACAATTAACAGTTAAGATAGAAGGAGATGAGATGAAAGCATTGATGTATAATCAGTCTGCAGGAAGGTCTCCAGGAATAGATGGTATTATACTGGCAGTTTGGAAGTTAGGAGGAAAGTGATAAGGAAGGTTTTATGATGAAGTGGGGGAAACAAGGAGAGAGAGAGAGAGAGAGAGAGAGAAAGGGAGATGGAGCCTTAAAGAGTGACAACAACCATACAGGCTGGAAACTGCCTTTGCTATCAGGAACTGATATCAGGGTATAGGCAAAGAGAAAGGGATAGGGGAATTCTAAGTGAAAGACCTGTTCTGGTAGAGTTATTTGTTGAATCAAAAACAGAAGCTGCTGTTAAAATGGGGATAATTAGTACGACATATAAAATATCACATGATAACTATGAGAATCAATCAGAGAGAGTTAGAAAAGATTGTGAAGACAGATTGGATAAGCAATTCACAAGGAAACAATGGGAGGACAAATGTATGGCTCCAAATATGCAACAATGTCTAGAAGATTTCGGATTTTTACTTGGAAGTGTTTGCATATGTATTTTATACCTCAAGCAGTCTCCAAAGAATTTTTCCTCAGGTAGATGGCAAATTTTTGAGGTATGATGAGGAAGAATGAGGTAATTAGGAACACGTGTTTTGGGAGTATAATAAACTGGCAGACTTTAAATATTCAAATTGGGTGAACAAGTGGGTATAACTAAGGAAGTTGCTATTATTTCTTTTTCTGAGCTGGGATATAGGATCTGAATTGCCTAAATTTAGAATTCTAGTGGCTGACAAAAAAAAAAGATATGGAAGGATTTAACAGTATTTTAAAAGGAGGGGAAGCACCAACATCCTGGAAGAAAACTGTGGTGGGTGTAATAACTAAAGATGGCAAAGACCTATCAGATCCAGCTTCATATAGGTCCATTTCAATTTTAAACCATGATTATAAAGTTTTTGGATTATTAGTTACATTGGTGATTTTTGGTGATTTTCGATGATTATAAAGTGATTATGTCTATAATAGCTAAACAACTTGCAAAGCCATTGCAAAAATTGATATATCAATGTAGTTGTGTGGGGGGAGGCAAACATTTGGCAACATTAATAGAACAATGATGATCCAGAGGGAAGCAGAATGTAAGAAAATACTGCTGATGTTGGTGGGAGCTGATGCAGAGAACGCATTCGACAGAGTAAGCTTAGGGTGTCATTTTATGAGTAGAGCAATGAAAGCATTTGCATTCCCTGATATAATAATGTGGCTAATTAGGAGGATATAGAATGGATCAGAGGTAAATATTAAAGCGGGAGTGTTCCTCTCTGATAAGTTGTATCTGAAGAAAGGAGCCAGGAAGGGATGTCCTCCTTGCCCCTTGTTACTTGTGTTGTATTTAGAGACACTGTAAAGAAAATAAGGAACTCAGAAATTCAGATATAATTGGTATGGTAATCGAGAAAAGTTTGCTTTATTTACAGATGGTATTATTTTGTACCTGATAAAACCAGAAAAGGGCATCTCAGTGTTGTGGAATATTCTGAGACAGTTTCATTTTATTTAGGATTTAAAATGAATGAAGACAAAACAAAGGCTATGGCTGTAAACTATGCACCCACACATGGACTGGTTCAGCAATACCCATATTTATGGGGACATAATAAAATGAAGTACTTAGAAGTATAGATTAAAATTATTCTGTTATGGAAGCTAAACATATGTGGGAGGAGACTAAACAAAAGATAATACAAAATCTAAGAAACTGGAAGCTCTTGTTTGTGGATATAGATAACAAAATATGAGCAGTGAGATGTTTTAGTCCTTTTAGTTTTATATACATGTTAGACATATTTTTATCAAACAGAAGAGAAGATGTAGACAGTAATTAATAAAGAGATGAAGGCTTTTATTTATGAGGGGAAGATGACAAAGGTCAAGTGGGTAGGTTGATCTTCCACTAAAAAAGGGTCTTTGGGATTATCTGATTTAAATGGATATCTTAGACCTACTCAGTTAAGGTTCGTGTACATAACAGAAGCAGAAATCTGTAATTCAAAGTGGAAAGAGATGAGGATGAAGCAGGGGGGAAATTCAAGAGGTAAGATGAGAGTGGTATTTTGGATGGAGATTCTTAAGGAGAATAACAACAGCCATACAGAATATTAGAAATATTAGATTCTTAAAGTAGTAGAAAATATTCTAAGAACTAAGCCAACATGAGAAAGAAGAAAGGAGATTCTGCCAATAGGGATGACTGCAATTAAGGATGTACAGAATATGCAAGAGAGAGAGAGATGGAGTTTACTGGAGAAAACTGGCAAATAAATCAATGTATTGGGAGCAAATAACTAAAGAGGGAAAGATAACAGAATGGGAAAAGGTCAAGAATTCCTTTGGATTGCAGGCTAAAGACTGCCTTCCCTGTGAGGGATTGATATCAGATTATAGGCAAAGAGAAAGGGAAAGGGAATTGTAAGTGACAGACCTGCTCTGGTGGAGTTTTTAGTTGAATATGGAACAGAAAATGCGGTTTAAAAGGGGACAATTAGTAGGGCATATAAATATTGCACAATAACTATAGGAATCAATCAAAGGTGGTTAGACAAGATTGGGAAGAGAGATTGGATAAGCAAAGGAAACAGTGAGATGACATATGTATGGCTTCCAAATATGCAACAAAATCTATAAGATTTGAATTTTTGCTTGAAAGTATTGCATAGGTATTTTTATACCTCAAGCAGACCCAATAGAATAGATGGCAGGTGTTGGAGGTGTGATGGGGAAAAAAAGGGATAACTGGATGCATTTGTTCTGGGAGTGTAATGGGGTGGTAGACTTTAAAATTCCCTACAGAGTACTCTGTCAGAAATATTGGGTGAGCAAATAGGTGTAACTTAGGAAATTATTTTTTGAACTGTGATATGGGACCTGAATCGCTTACACATAGTAAGGCCTTGTTAAGTTTAATTCTGCTGGTTTCCAAAAAAGCAATTATTAGAAAATAGAAATGAAAGTCTAAAGCAACTGCATTTGAAGTAGTAAATATTGTAATAGAGAAAAAAAAACTGGAAGTGGGATCTTTAGATAAGGGTAGGAGCAAACTACATAAAGGAAAATGTTTTGGAAGAGGAGTGATATTTAAGGGAACGCAGGAATTGAGCAATGTATATAATGGATTGATTATAACTGTATAAACTAATATAAATGATGTATAATATTTGTAACTGGGAACGTTAACACAGTTTTTCTTTTATATAAGTGTATGCTTGCTTAAGTGATAATTAAAGGTGTTAAAACAGCCTTGAGTGATTAAGATACAAGTCAGATATGCTACTGATCACCATAAAAAAAGAAAACTTGAAGGAAAGTTTTTAATGGTTTGGTATAGAATGTCTTGTAAAACAATCTGCAGTAAAACCCTGGTTCATTATGTAATTTGAGGGCTCTGGTCTGATTCAAAAGTTCCTTTTCACTGATAGGAGGAAATAAAAACAGAATGATTCTCTCTAGGTAACTGAGCAATATCTAAGGATTCTAAGAATATGTCTAGATCACATACATCTGTTCATTTATGGGAGCATTATATAACTTATCAAAAATGGAAATAAAAATGTAGACATTACCTGGGTCAGAGGTAATGTGTTCTTCCACCCTAATGGAAAGAATGGCCTTTATATTTACTGTACTTGGATTATAGAGGTGATGTATTTAGACGGTATTTGTGCCTATCCAGAAAATTTTGCAGACAGCTTTGCTTCTGCCCAAGTTAATTAAAAAGAATGTTTAACATATAGTTATCTGAAGATCAGAAATCTATTTTCTATCATGGGCCTCATAAAAACGTAACCAAATAGGTTCCCAAAGTCCTTATTTTAGATATAATTTATTTTTCTTGTTTAAATTTTTAAAAAGAAACCTTGGAAATAAAGTAAACTCAGGTGAAATAACCTCAAAATTAAATTCAGATTTACAGAAGCCTGAAGAATATCACAATGAATTTGTAAATAATGTAGCTAACCTACGATATTATGTAGCTTTTGGTTAACAAAATTAAAAACTTCAGGACTTTCAAGAACTCTTGGATTAAGAATTCAACTGTTGTCTAAATACACTGTCTTGTAAAATTGAATCCACGTGGAATTTCAAGAATAGTCTGAAAGAATAGTACAATATACCAGAGCTGAAGAAATGGAATTGGAAATTAAGAAATGTATCCACACCTGACCAGGATTTCTGCAAAAGGGAATAACAATAGAATCATTAAGCTGAAAGTTACAGAAGGGGGCTAATAAATTAGTGGTTTTCATCATTGGAAGAATACATAAAATTATATTTATATTTGTATATTAAGTTTTGCATTACTTTCACTGAATTGATTAATGACTACTCCACTCTTCAGCAATAATTACATAATGATTTGTGAAGATGAAAGTGGAGGAAAAAGTGCCAAGACATTCAATTTTCCCCAAAACAGGGTACACAAAGTGCAATAAATGTATGACCCTATTCAATTAGGGAACCTTAATAAATATACCAATATAAGGTAAGAATATTCATAAAGGACTAAGCCAACCAAAAATGAGACCCTCTGACCTATCCATGGTCTAACCCTAAAAACAATTGCCTGGGTATATTTTTCTGTTTAATTCAAAGACCATGAACACAAGGCCTTTTTTGCTAACATTTATCACAAACCTACTTTTTCTAATACTTATCTGCATTTCTCAAACTGGCAACCTTTGCATCAGAAAAAGGTGGCGGTGAAGGGGCAGCTTGTGAGAATGGCCAGGATGATTGCAGACAAAAAAAATTTATAGAGAAGTGTGGCAATATCCAGTGCATGTTTATTAGGAGAGATTATCCTATTTCCTTTGTGGAACCAATAAAACAGGAGGTCATTAAAAAAAGACAGTCAGGGTTTTACAAACCCATTCTAGGTGGAACAAATGCCCGTTGACAATAATGTTGATACAGCCAACAGCAGCAAGCAACAACACTTTCCCAAAGCTGGTAAACAATACTCTAAATGACTTTACTATATACAATTACACTCATAAACCGGTAAACACTAAGCATGCTGACCTTTTATCTAAAAGGCTGAGTTTCATTCCAGCTAAGCATACCAATATTGCGGATGTTTTGATTGACTTGAAATTATATTTCCGAAAGTTACATTTTGCTCTTTGATTTTCACAGAATAGTTTATCTAACAGTGTAAATACTATCAGTAGGAGCAGTTTGTTTAACCCACCATTAAATAATACCATTAGGATGTTTGAATGTCTGTGTGGACAGGATATTAGGCAACTGAACATGCAACACATTGAGAACAAGTTCTATAACTTGAATAAAAATGAAAGTATGTTATTAAAAGTAATTTGTTCACACAAAGAGCTTAGAGTCATGAAATCAGATAAGGGGGGTAGTATTCATGAGTAGTGTTGAGTACAGCAACAAAATTATGTCATTATTGCTATCGGATACCAATGAAGAGGTATCTAGGAATATTTTTTTTTTTTGCTTATGCAAAAATTGACACTGTGCTATACGACATGTTAAAGCAGGACCAACTGAATCAGAGAAATTATGATTTCTATTTAATGATAAAAAGGTTGCAGACAGAATATTCAGCATACCCAAGATTCATAAAAATCTTTCTGACCCCCCTTGACCTATTGTAGATGCTAAATGGTCAAAGACACATTATATTGGCAAGTACATTAACCACTTAGTTAAAGATTCAGTAGCTGCCATTTCACAAATATGCACAGATTCACGGCATTTTCTACAAAAAATAAATACCCTTCCATTTGATGAGAATTGCATTTTTGTTACTATAGATGCTAACAATCTTTCTTCTGTCATTCCTCACGAGGAGGGATTATTATGGTTTGAAGAAGTGTTGCAGGATCTTAACATTATGGAATCTGACAATATTAGTATCATTGTTACACTCATGGAGTTAGTGCTCATGAATAATTTTCTGTTCTTTGATGGTCAATATTTTAGGCAGGTTACTCATGTGCCAATGGGGACAGCTTGCGCCCCCAGTTATGCTTATTTGGTCATGGCCTTTTGGGAGATGAATTACATTTTCAGCAGTGTTTTCAGCAATATTGGGCCTTTTACAGTCTATGTTTGGACAATATTTTTATTTTATGGACCGACTCTGACAAGAGATTGGTGGAATTTATTAATTACATTAATAATATTGTTCCCTTTTTTAATTTTTCATTGTCCTATAATGGGTAAAATTTGTTTTTTAGATATTGAATTAACCAAAAACCATAAACACAAGGCCTTTTTTTCTAACATTTATCACAAACCTGCTTTTTCTAATACTTATCTGCAGTTCTCAAACTGGCAACCTTTACATCAGAAAAATGCAGTGGTGAAAGGGCAACTCATGAGAATGGCCAGGATGACTACAGACAAAACAAACGTATAGAGAAGTATGACAATATCCAGAGCATGTTTATTAGGAGAGATTATCCTATTTCCTTTGTCTAATCAATAAAACAGGAGGTCATTACAAAACGACAATCAGGGTTTTACAAACCCATTCTAGGTGGGACAAATGCCCCATTGTCAATGCCCACTGACAATAATGTTGATACAGCCAACAGCAGTGGAGGGAACCTGTTGAATCAATAGCACACATGCTTTATTACCACTTACAATTTGGACCATAAGGGTATTTTAATTGTCTAAAAAGAATTGGATCATTTGTTTCCACTGATTATGATCTTCTTAACAAAATTAGAAATAGATCATATGTTATTTATTAAAAGGATACATCTTTCTAAAAAATTGCTGGAGCTATTTTGTACAGCCAGAAGAAAAGGCATGACAAAATGTGGGAGGTGTTCAGAGTGCCCCAACATACTAGTGGGAAAGCAAGTTATGGTCAGAGGTAGCACCTATTCAATAAAAGGGCATTTTCCATGTGATTCTAAACAGGTAGTCTATCTGGCCTACTGTAACACATGCTCAACATTTTATGCGGGCAAAACCCCTGGGAGATTAAAAGAGAGAATTCACGAACACCTACTTGACATTTAAAAAAATGCATGAATACAAATACCATATATAGGCACATTGCACAATTTCCAATACATTTTTTTCAAGTTTACTATTCTTGAACAGGTAGTTTTTGATCCTAGGGGTTTTTTGATTAATGAGCACCTAGATAAAAATGAATTAAAGTGGCAGTTATTACTGGATGCCACACATTTACCAGGTTTGAATGATGCATGTTCCATTGCTGCTGTATTAAAACTTAAGAGACTGGGAGTGTAATAATTCAAGAAAATGTGGTTTGCCTCTTTAAAAATTCTAAGCCTTAAAATTGTATTGAATCAGTAATATGATTTTATTGGTTTTAACCTTTTTGGAGGTGTGATTTTACCTTTAAATATCTAGTATGATGTCTGTATTGCAGATTATTTGTTCTGATGAAGTTCCTAATGTCAGGAACGAAAGCGCTCAACTAAATTTATATTATCTACATTTGAATTAAAAATTTGGTTGAACACAACTGGATTCTCTTTATGGTCACCTGTTGTCCTATTGGCTTCACCTCACAGAATTCATCTGTGTTTTTGGTGTTTGTGAATATTCCGAGAGTTGCTTGTTTTTGTTATTAGTTTGGAAGGAAATTTAAAAGGAAGTACAAAGAATTTGATAAAACTGGAAGTACAGGATGCATGGGTTTTCAAACAATAAAACTATTTTACATTATTTTTGAGGGAGACAAATTAGTTTCAAATGTACAGAGGCAAGATTCTAGTAAATAAGAGAGGCAGCCCAATTGTGGAGGAGATTTGTGTTACCCCTTATGAAGAAAGTTTACCTAATTAAAACAATACTTTTAAGACTCACTGGAATACTCTTTACCAGAATTAAAGTTTTTTTCAGTAATATGGGTTCCAAGGTTAAGCTCTCATTAAAAAAGGGAATTTTAGGGTAGAAAAGGTAGGGTTTACAGTCAAAATGTTCTGTAATATTTTATGTCTCTTCTGATTTTTTTTAATCTGATAATTATTAACAGATTAACAGGATAGTGTGAGTCTTCCTTGAAGATAAGGTAAAAACCAACAGTGGAGGCTTGGAGGATTTATAAATGTAGGAAAAAGGACTAAGTGGAACAATGAAGGCAAAATTTATAAAAAAGAAATGAAATGTGTTTCATCAAAATAAGGGAAAAAGTTATGTGAAGACAGGGAGCACTAAAACTATGACAGGGTAATTTCCTCACTGTAATATAATGCGAAGGATATTTGTGAAAGGTAAGCTACATCATCATCATCATCCTATGTAGCATCAGTCTTCAATGGTTCTTTAGTCAGAATGGGAAGAATGTTTCTGCTATGTTTTACTGGGCATTTGCCCAATGTAGACAGTTAAGCTTGCCCTGACTGCCAGCCTTGAAGAAGGGTCTAAAACCCGTCTAATAAAATTCACCTAGAGATATCATAGGAGAGGTTTGTGAGAAGTCTGAGTGAGGCCTTCTATTTTCCAACCTAGGGTAAACTATAGAGATATTGTCCTCAGAAGGACAATCTTCTTCATTCACAGTTATGACAAGTAGTAATTATGACTCCTCTGCAATGGCATCCTCAATCTAAAAAAAGTCCTGAGGTGTTCACTGACTACATAGGACTATGATGAGACTTCCTTTATGAGGTGACTGAGTGTCTACTGTCAGATGCCATAGATGAATGATGGTAAAGGTGGCACATTTCTTATGATTTCAATGAGCAAGCAATGTGTCTCATCTAGCCTTTGTAGTTATAGGCATGCAATCTATATAAATGTTGCTTGAGGCAAAGTTGTGGTTGAGGCTAAGCAATAAACACACTTCTTGTTTCTATCCTTAAAACTTACCTCCTTGGCTAGCATCCCTAGACCTCCAAATCAATAGAATACTATGTAAAAGTGGAACTATATAAATACACCTAAATATAACAGCTGTTAAATAAACAAAACAAAAAAGGGAAAATCTTGTACGGGTAATGCTTTTCCACTCTTAGCATGACAGACTGTAATGGATATCTGTATGATACTAAGGGGGCAGGAAGAAGTGAAGATAGCTGATATGTCCTCCTTTATACTGTGACAGGGAGATAGAGTTATAACTGTCATGAAGGGGCAGCTTCCCTGGGTGAAAGCTCACAGGAGCAAGACTGGAGTATTTTACTGGTATTGTTTTATTAAGCTGTGAGGATATCACATGAGGAAATGCAGTATGGGGAACTGTACAGGGCACCAGATGGCATAGCTATGGTTCTGAGTGGAAACAATAGGGGCAGGAGATGTAAGGAGCTCTAAAACTCTAACTGAATGTAGTATACTACCCGCAGCAAAGACTGCTGAAGTTATGACCGCAGCACAGCAGTTTATACAAAGAACATCATCTCTGATTCAGTGCATGTATAGATAATCAGTGAGAGTGAGTGAGTGAGTGAGTGAGTGTGTGTGTGTGTGTGTGTGTGTGTGTGTGTGTGTGTGTGTGTGTGTGTGTGTGTGTGTGTGTGTGTGTGTGTGTGGCATGCGTAGGTAGGTGGGTTGAAGTTTAGAATTCCATTTACTCATCCATCAGTTTTAAGCAGGCCCGTGTTACTTTTTTTCTAAGCAGGAAAAAAAAACATCAAATAAAACTTTTGACTCAAACAAGATAATCTTTAGATAATTTCTGATCTGGGATGAGGAAGGAAAGGGAAACCTGGGTTCAGGGATGGTAGTTATAACTGAGAAAGGATGTTAGAAGAAGAAGGCTACACTTTAATTTTTGGTCCTACTAATTCCCTAAATACTGTGCCTATCAATGGATTTTATTCAAATGAAGTTTTGCAAGAACAACTAGTATAGACAAAACCACAAATTCCAGTGTTTTCAGGAATTACCTGGCTGTTAAATAGCCATTTTGTGTTTCATTTTAAGAATGAAAAATGCCATAATCCTATTATTTGAATCCTGTCTGATAGAGAGAAGTAATCAAAATCTTTGCATCCACAACTGCTCCTGAGTTCTCTTAATATTTGAACAGACTAAGTCTAAATTCTGTATAATGCAGACAGTCCCTAGGATTGAGAAAGATCTCTATCATTTGAGCAAATTGCTTACTGCAGGCAGGTTAATATACAAAATGGTGAGATTATGCGATTCAAAAACAGCTATGGCTGGAAAGAGAAAGACCTCATTACAAAGACATGCATCTGGAGTGTTTATCCCCGGGCCTCTGCTGAAAATTGGCTTTGTTCCAAGTCGGACTTTCCCGGTTAACAAATATTAAATAAATAAAATAAAAAATCAATTCATTAACATATTGCTGATTTGCACTTTTCTAACATTAGCATTGTCAGACTTAATGGCAGTAGTGTTTTCCTTGGTGACCCATACATTGTTTTGACAAAGGCATCCTCCACACTCACATACACACACACACACACACACACAAACATAACAAACAAGGCTTCCCACAGATGATCACACTCAAACAAGCTCTCACGCACACACACACACACACACACACACACACACACACACACACACACACACACACACACACACACACACACACACACACACTCTTGAATCCCTGCCTAAACCCCACCCCCCCCGGTGACCAACCAAGCAAACCACACACACACACACACACACACACACACACACACACACACACACACACACACACATGCGCACACACACTAACTCACACCACCTCCACATCTTCACTAAACTTATCTGCACCATTACTGCTTCCATAGGACTGAATGCTTGACTACTGTCTTTTGAATGTCCTACAGTGGAAATCTATGGGGCCCTGTGACTGCCCAGATTACTCAGCAATGTAAATTGGAAACAGCTAGCATATCTGGGGGAGAACAGATAGCTAATTAAATGCTTGCCCATATTACTGTATTAGCATACAGCTCTGTCTGCAGGACCACCCTCTATGTTGAGGCTCCTGATAGTTGGAAACCTCAGTAGCAGGGCAGTCTAATACCTAGAAAGGCTTACCAGGAGTGGAAAAACAGATGTGTTAAGGTTTTCCTCTTGCAGTAACCCTTTCGAAATCTCAGCCAATGTCTAGACATGAAAAACATAGAAGAGTTTCTTGCAGGGCAGATATCTCAAGAGAGTCTGCATGAGTGAGCCCATCATTAACTCTGTTCGATCTCAGATGTGCAAATACAGGAGCTAAATATTTTGTAAATAGCCTGGATACAGTAGGAGGCCATTCCTACCTTCATCTTGTATAGCTAGAATCAGTAAAAAAATCATCTTGTTGCAGGAGAGGCAAGGGGATCTGTAAAGTTAACATCTTCAGTTCATATGATTTTATAAATATGTCCTTGTTTGAAAGATCTACTATAGCTCTCTGCTGAATTTCTTTCTTTGAAACCAGAAAAAGCCTTGAGTGCAACCCTGTACTTGTTATATCTCTGGAACTGGATCTGCTGACTGGATATCCAGAAAGTTTTGAAGCACGTACATAGCCAATGGAATTAGATGCTTTGCAGTAAAAGGGATGAGGCCTGGTACAAGTTTGTTAAACAACCCTATTGGGTACCACCATGACATTACCTGTTTGATCCACAGGTCTTATTAGACTACATCCACAACAAATACAAATATGACTTTGTCATTGTCCATGCTGGTGTGAATGATCTGAGATGTACCTCCCTGGACTACATGAAAAGAGACATGGAAGAGCTCTCCGATCTTGTAGCCCAGGTAGGTATGACCCTAGCCCTGAGTAGCATCCTGCCATCGCCCAGAATGATACCACAGTACAAGGACAAAGTGATTGACTTCAACAATTGGCTAAGCTTCTGGTGTCATTCTAAGGGGATCCACTATCTGTCTGCCTGGGACGACATGGTCGACAGACCACGATGCTTTGCCAGAGATGGCCTGCACCTGTCACCCCCTGGGATTCCGGATACTGGCTAAGGCTCTTGCTGACCCTATAGTGCCTTTTTTAGGCAAGGTTCAAATGACAAATTCACCACCATAACAGGAACAGGCAAGCAAAAACTCAGGATAATGCTACTCAATGCTACAAGTCTAAATTTCAAAATGCACTCCCTCTAGGCACTCCTTAAAATGGAGAACACTGATATCTGTGCAGTGACTGAGACCTGGTTCAAGGCTCCAGAGAGCACTCCTACATTTCCAGGCTATAACTCATACCACACTTTTCAGCCACCAAATCTGGACCGGAACACCAAGGGCGGAGGTGTGTCCATATTCATTAAGGATATCCACACCTCCAGGCTAGTTGCTCAACATAATGCATCCGAGGTTATCCAAGTGCAACTAACTCTGGGCAAAACTACAATACAAATTGTAGCATGCTACAGATCCCCCACCATGCCCCAGGATTCCCACTCCTCTTATACTGGAAAATATTAGGGTTCAACCAAACACCCTAATAATGGGCGATTTCAACTACCCCACCATTAACTGGTAAAACTACTCATGTACCAACTCCTTTGCTCAACGCTTTCTGGAATTCATAAATTCCAATGCCCTGGATCAACTTATCCACACCTCCACCAGGGGCAACAATATCCTAGACCTAGTCTTTACCAGCATGAATGACCGGTGTTCTACACCTGAAGTCAACTCCTCATTGGTCAGATCTGACCATAAGCTAATCACCCTAGATATACACATCCTGCCCCCACCCTCCCATTAAGGAAATCACAGTAAAAAATTTCTCCAAAGCCAACTTCATGCTTCTTAAGACACAGGTGGCGAACTTCATGACACCCATGCAGATGGACAATACAGTTACGACTGCTGAATCTTACATAGATGCACTCTATAAGCACTTACATAAGTGCATGGATCGTGCTATCCCAAACAGAACCAAGATGCTATCCTCCAAAAAAAGGAAGCCAATCTGGTTGTCTCCTGCCATAAACAAACTCTACAACAGAAGGAAGAAACTGTTGCAAAAGAGAGTAAAATCCCATGAGTGGAGGAGTTCCTTGGTCAGCCTCAGTAAGAAGCCGATCCTCCAAAGCTAGCTATGAAAACAAAATTGCCACTGATTCTAGGGACAACCACAAAGTATTCTATAGCTATGTCAAGAATCTCAGTGGCAACACCCAGATCTGCTCTGAGTTACAGCACAACGGCTTGAAAATTACAGAACCAACTGATATTGCCAACGTCCTGGCAGATAGGTTCAGTGCTAACTTTACCCCTCTCTCACCCCTAAAGGGCCCATAACTATATAGGCAGAATGCATAGTCCCTGTAATCACAACTATGCAGGTAAAAGCTGCACTCTCTAAAACCAAAAACACAGCATCCATGGGACCAGACAACATCCCAGGCTGTGTTTTACATGAACTTCAGAACGAACTGGCTCCCCCACCTAAGCACCATGTTCATTCATAGTCTCACATCAGGCTTTGTGCCCACTGAATGGCGCACAACAACAGTTATTCCACTCCTCAAAGGGGGAGCCACCACTGATCCTGGGAACTATCGCCCTATTAGTCTGACGAGCCTGGTCTGTAAGGCCATGGAACGTATCATCATGGAACTCATAAACAAAGACATTGGTAACCTCCAAGCTCTGGACCCCACCCAGTTCGGGTTTGTGAAATGTAGATCATGCCTCCTGAACCTGATTGACTTCTTTGAGGCAGTCACCAAAGCTCTAGATGAGGGTAAGATGGTTCACACAGCCTATCGTGACCTCGCCAAGGCTTTTGACACCATTCCCCATTCTGGAATTATAGCTAAACTCACTAAACTAGGTATAAATCCCTACGTCACAAGATGGGTTGCCAACTGGATCACTGACAGAACCCACAGTGTAAAAGATGCAGACTCCAAATCTGACTTCAAACCAGTGACAAGTGGAGTACCACAGGGTTCAGTCCTGGGACCTCTTCTGTTTGGTATCTACCTCTCTGAAGTACAGGCTAACACAGAAGGCCTTTGGCTACAAAGTTCACAGATGACTGCAAACTAGGAGTCATAGTTGAGTCCCCAAATGATGTGGACATCCTACAGAAGGGCCTCACTGAGACAGATGCCTGGTGTCAGAGCCATGGCCTCAAGCTCAATGCCAAAAAGTACATTGTCATCCCCTTTGGTAAAAACTCTGTACCCATGAACTACCACATAGGTGGCAGTCTACTTAATGCCAAATGTGTGATAAAAGACCTGGGGACCCAGGTGGGCAGTAGTCTCTCCTTTGATAATCACATCACCGCAGTAGTCAGGAAATCCTTCTACGTGGCACACCTAATCACAAAAGGGTTCTCATCTAGGAAAAAAAAGGTAATTGTTCCCCTCTACTCAACACTCATTAGATCCACTATAGAGTACAATACCCCGTTTGGAATGTACCTCACAAGACATCTGTAGCAGCTGGAAAGGCCACAGAAGTACCTCACAAAGAGGATTACTGGCCTCAAACAGATGCCCTACACTGACTGTCTCAAAAAACTCCAGCTTTACTCCGTAGCATATCGCCTACTCCGAGGTGATCTCTGCCTAACATATAAAGCTATGTCAAACCCAGAGCTGTTGGACATACTACACCTAAAGAAATCTCAATCCCTCTGAGCTACATGCTCTAGGGACCTAAACCTTGTCACCACAATAAACAGGCCATGCTGGAGGGATAGATTCCTGTCCCAGAGACTTCCCATACTCTGGAACAAACTACTCATCTATGTCAAGCAAAGTTCCTCATTAGCACTCTTCAAGAAAAATCTTGATAAGTGGATGGGAAATAGGAAATACACCCGGGGATCACTTCTATGGCTCTGCTCGACAGGGGCACAGGAAAATAACTTTCTTGGGTGGCGTAAGCCAGGGAACCTTGTTCGCTAGGCTTACTTAGGCCCTTAGGCTGATAGCCTAGTACCTACCTATGAACCTATGGACATGGCATTATTCAATGATATTGTCTTTGCTTGAAGAGAAAATCAGCCTCCTATTTGCAATAGATTTCTATCTCAAAGTTGTGTGAAGGACTTCCCTGTTGAGAAAAGGCTATTTTGTTGCTTTTTTGCCTTCTGTTCCATCATGCCTGTCTTAATGGTTAGTTTTCTGAAGGATGAACTCTCCCAGGGAATCCTACCATGGATCATGCATTATATTGTTGGATCTTGATATACCTTAAAGCTAGCTGCATTTAATTGTTTATCCGTTAAAATATCACATCTCTTTCATGTGCTGTGCTTTGTCATGAGGTTGTGAGACATGGATAAGAAGAAAATGATGAGTTTCATTTTATTTATATGTTTTCTTGAGCCTGTGTGCTCTCAAATTTAAACTTTTTACTCTGTTTTGTGCAGTACTTATTTTAAATATTATGATGCTGATGAAGATCCATTCCCTCATGCAGTTTGAAACTGAAAGGTGACACAACTGTTTAGTGTTTTGCAGTTTTATCCTTTTCCTCTATTACCGAACATTTTGGAATTGTAATCCAAAAAGAAAATCGTTAACAGGGACAGCATTCTGGATCCTATTTTTTACATAATCAGGAAAAGGTGTAGTTCTTGGTCATGCCTGCTTTTGTCTCCTAGTAATGTCTGTCATGGTGTGTGTATGCGACGGGATGCCTGACTTCTGTGGGTGTTGGAGGGCATTACCTGCATGGAAACTAGTGTATGCTTTCAGAAATCCTGGCTGCACCCCTCTTGTCATTAACCTCTTTTCTTTGTTAATACTGACGTTATGTGTCTCTGAGTATGTTAATTCTAACTGGATGCCTTGGGCCCTGATTAATTTAACAATTAGGTGGTCCTGACTATAGTAATCCTTTTGGACCCTCTTGATCCTGATAATCTGGAGCACTACGAATCTATTATTAATCCTGATGGTGGGGTAGAGGGTTTTTGACTGTGTTAACCCTACTATGTATTCTACTTATAGGGCTGGGAGTGGGACTCTAAATAACTCTTAAATGGCATTTTGGCTCCTGATGTTTCCTTTGTTAATGGTGCTAAAGCACTTGTGACATGCCGGCACTCGAAATGCCAAGTGCCGAGAAAAAAAAAAAAAAGACGGAAAGCACAGGAGAAGATTAAAACTACTTTTTGCAAAGGTAGAGGCCTGCACCCCCAAATTTGTATATACCAACTCCGATATCGCCATACCTCGGAAAAAAGGGTATAAACCGAGAACTGGCATCTAAGATTTAGTATATACAAGTCCGATATTTAGGTTATTCAGTCTCCGCGTGTCCGTACTCGATTCAGTGTAGGGTTACCACCTGTCCCACTTTGAGAGGGACAGTCCCTCTTTGGGCAGTTGTGTCCTGACAAAAAATATTAAAAAGGGCAAATGTCCTGAGATTGTAGGACATAATTATGTCCCATATTTTATGTAATAGTTGCATAAAATAGTTATATCTGTATCTAAAATACCTAAATGTTACAAGAAACATAATAAGCAACTAAACTGCTACAAGAATAAGGTTTTATTTAGGAAAAAAAGTTAAGTTTTATCCTTTGTACTGACCGTGGGTATGTGTCGGCCTGTAAAATCTGAAGCGTGTCCCGAAAATGTCCCACTTTGGCCATTTGAAAAGGTGGCAACCCTAATCCAGTGGGTCCCGATATTTCAAAGGGTTACCCTTTGGCTCTCATTTAATCGTGATTGATAAATCTTGATTCTGATGATGGCACACTGATTCATTACTCCTAATGGACACATCTGACGCCTGTAATTCTGCAGGAGTATTCAAAATTGAAAACTATATAACTAAACTCATAACTCTCAACCTCTTAGCACAAGAAATCTGGACAAATCACGACAAAATGGGGGGACAAAGAGCCAAAAAATAGGAACACATTTTAAACACTGCTCTTACAAACTTAGACATTTGCTAGAATAACAGGGTTTGTTTCGACGTACATTTTCTGAAGGATTTGAAGTCTGAAACTCAAATGTATATTATTATTTAGTGTCTTCATACCCCATTATCATCACAGTGATTTGGCAGAAAACCACAGATGTTATGAGGTACAGCGTAAAAATATGAGCCAAAAATCTGGACATCCTGTGGAAATCTGTACAGTTGAGAGGTACTAACCAAGTACTTAGTGTTAAATACAACATTCCGTTATTCATTCGTTGTTCAGAATTAAGCAATAGTGCACACCTGGTTCCTTAATCCATAATAGCTTTTGTCCTTATTTGCACGCGCCACTTCAGAAATTTAGTCGAATGACCGTTGATAAACAGATACCTTCATGCAGGTGAAGATAACCGGTCAGCTCTAGGACCTAAAGGAAGCCTGACTGCTCGCGCTTGTTCCTTGCACAGCAGAGATTGACAACTTGGCCTTGAACTACAATTAATAAAAAACGACAGGGGGTGGGAGTGCTGCAACAATTTAATCCAGAGTAAGTAATCCCAAAAGCAGTATAAAATCCAACAATTTTCAAGATGATAGAACAAGTGTTAGTTAAGTGACAAGTTAATGGAAGACTGGACTTCCCAATAAGTATTTCTTTTAGGACTTCTGAACAATGGTTTACATTTTTCTGTTTGAGTTTCGAACATCTGTGTAGAATAACGTTATACACACTTTCACTTTGTTCATATACTGACGACCTTTTTGAGATTATTCATGACCAGCATATCAGCTAAACAGAAAGCACAATTATCCACAGGATGAAGCTGAAATCGTCTTGAACCGTAGTTGAGTCTTGTTTGTTCTACAATGTCAGTCAGTCGACAAAGAACTCTCAGTTTTAATAGCCTGTAATTTGTTGTACAACGAGCTTTGTTTAAGGATCAACTTCATTCATCATCCTGCAATCCTATCCCCATCGTATTTACAGCGAAAATTCCTTGGATTTTTACACTCCCTACATTTGCTAACAATAGTTACAGATATGCATTTATCAGCATCTGGTTTTGATTTGTGGTCAAAGATGGCTGGACATTTGTAGTTTGTCTGTAAGTACCCAGTACGTGCCCTGTGTTTCTTTCACAGTAATTTGAATTTTTGAGAAGTTAGGGCCAAAGCGGAGGGACGTTCTGAACAGAAAACTTTGGCTGTATTATCTTCTAAGAGTTTTGTGGATTATGTACCGGCCTCTGAAGATTCGTGGGTTACTGCCCTGCTCTTTCTGGGTACCTGTCTCTTCTGCTCAGTCGGTGAAAGACTAAAACTGTGGCTGAGTTGATTACCAGCTGAAAGGCGCTATCAACTGTAGGCTGTGCTGCCACGAGACGAATGAATCCTTTTTCCACGCTCCCTCCTCTCACTGTGAGGATGGGCAGCGGCAGCTCCAGATGTCCTTACCTGCGGAGGGTCTGCTCGGAGCACAGCGGGGGGATAAACTGGATGAGCTTGAGCCCAGACAGGAGGCACCTGCTGACATGTAGCGAAGACGGTACAGCCCGGCTCTGGAGTACTTCGGACCACCAATGCTGTATGGTCTTCCAAGGTAATATTTGATAAATGTACAAGTAATACAATTTTTTCATCTTTTACCGCGGGAATAAAGAGTACAAGCCCGAATAATAAAGAAAAAATGCGCAGTCTTGGGACACTTTTTTAAAACCCTGAAGTTGCTTCTCAGGAGAGTTGACAGTATATGAGTTGTACTTTAAAATGCATCCATTGATACATTTTGACATAAATTGACGTGAATATTGATGTCATTTGCATTTGACATAAATTGACGTGAATACTGATGTCATTTGCATACACAAGTTGACTATCGGAAATTTGTAGTTAAAATGCGTGTTCTGATAATGTCTGACAATAACATTAATATTATTGTGCGTTGTTTTTGTCTTAAAAGTCATATATGTTTTAAAGAACAGAGGGACATTCTGAGACAAATCATGGACAGTTTGGAAATGCATGTACTTCAGTGATGGTCTTTATACATGCATTTTTTACAAACCTGCCTCCCAACCATCTACAGGTTTTGTGTGTGTGTGTGTGGTGTTGTCTACAGTTGTATTCATGTTTTATTTCACGGCTGCTCTGGTCGACGAGTAAGTAACTTTATGTTCCAAATTCTGTCTTCAGTCTAGCTATTTAGATAATTTGAAGTTGTCACTTGGGCCTTTGTGTATCTTTACTGTCATTCTAGAGTGTGAATCATAAACTGGGCCACTATTCACTAAACTCAGTCACCATTCCTTTAATTTTCACTCTTTAAATTATCATTTTGTTAATGTAAGATAGTTTAATGGTCAAACTACTTTTTTTGCAGTAGTCTGTGCCTAGGCTAATACAGAATTATATATGAATAATTTCAAAATGGCTTTGTGCGATCTCACATAAAACCGAAAGCATACAGCTATTTGATTTCAGCTTTGCCAAAACTGTGTGTGTGTGTGTGTGTGTGTGTGTGTGTGTGTGTGTGTGTGTGTAAAATAAAATGTAGAAGATATGCAAGTTTACATACATTGCATTTGAAAGTATGAACATTGTGTTTTTAATATGACTTGTCAAGTTTAAATGTTTGTCAGTACTGCCAATGACCAGGGGTTAAATGTTTGTCTACTGCCAGTGACCAGGGGTTGTTGGGTTTTAAAATATTTAATCTGTGTTATGAACATTCCTACATCTTTGTGTTTGTATTGGTGCTGTAGTTTTACAGTTTTAGTAGCCAGTGTTTTTATCTTTTAATACAGTCCATGGTTTTCATGATTTATGTGGGGCTTTTGACATTACTGAGACTTGGATTGTATTGTAGTTGACCAACATACATACACTCTCCCACTCCCAGAGTGAGACAGTTATGCCACCCATGTTGTTTATTGTATTTTGGCCAGGAAATGAGCTGGACCAGGGACCATTTTCAGCAGTGATACAGAGCATGTGGCAGAGCAGTACATTAGCCATGAAAATATAAATTGATATTTATATTTTGTGAAAAAAAAACTGAATAACTGGCTTATGCATTTATTGCAACTATGTGCACAAAATAACATAATTTGAAGAAGTATCACATAACTGGCTGGCATATTTGTTGTTGTGTGCCCAAAATAACACTTTGTCCCTATATGTGAAACCAAAGTATATTTGGGAGTTGTTGGTTGCATGGCATGAATGTATTAGACATGGCTGGCATCGTGTGGGTATAAGTTGTTACTGGTCTGTGCACTGCACGTTTGGAAGGCTCGTGTATTCATTTGTAACTTGTATTGATTTACAGTTTCTGTTCTTGTGTCTTCATATTTTATTTTAGTCTTTGGCAGTGATATATTCAAAAGGTAATTGTATCTCTGTGAGATTTTTTTATACCTCTCAACTGTACAGATTTTCGTAGAATGTCCAGATTTTTGTATGTTATTTTCATGTTTTTCTCATAAAATAGTGGTTTTCTGGCAAATCATTGAGGAGTTTTTGTGTCATTTGGCTTTTCCCGGTTAGGGGTCGCCACAGTGGAACTCCGGTCCGCTAATGATTGGTAGTTGATTTTTATGTGCCGAATTACCAGCCCTGATGCACAACCTTCAACGAAGGTACACCCATTCATGCATGTCTCCACGCAGAAGACGCTCTAGCTGAGAATCGAACCGGACAGCGTTTTACTGTGAGGCGACAATGCTACCGCAGCACCGGAACCGGACAGCGTTTTACTGTGAGGCGACAATGCTACCGCAGCACCACCACAGGCGTTTGAGATTAAGACTCTGTCTTTAAGAAAATTCATGCTAACGCAAAACCTGTTATTCTATCAACTTTCTAAGTTTGTAAAAACAATATTTAAAAATTGTCATATTTTTGAGCCTTTGTCGTCCCCCCCCATTATTTATGGCTTTGTCCAGATGTCCTGCTCCAAGAGGTTGAGAGCTATGGATTGTTTGCATTTTTTTTTTTTGCATCAGATTTTTAGTGAAGTGTATATCATAACTCCATTGAGTATGTGGTGGATGATCACTTCAGTAGAATTTTTTGACATGTATCTCTGATAGTTGGCACAATCCATAAGATACATTAGAACTTTGCCTCTTTGCAGCCCTTTATATAATAGTTGTTTCTCTTTTTTTTTTTTTTAACCACATTGACAAAATAAACAGTTTTTAAAGGGTTAAAGCTTAGAATGTGATTGCAGTCAAGGTTGCCTTAAGGGCCACCTAGTATACTCATTGCCTGACAAATGGATATGTAGCCTTTGTAGGAAGGTTTATTTTTGTACTTTATCATTATATCCCAGATTAAGATATGTCATTCCAAAGTCAAATTAAATTGCATATTTTGTGTGTATAACCTTTACTACTGTTCTTCTGCTGTTATTTTGTTTTCTGGGAAAAGATGCCCCCTTGCATTTTTATTGATTTCTTTAAAATAATTTTCTGTTTCATTACTTCTCTTTACCAAAAGCATGCACATGTTAATATCCTTTTAATCATGGTTACTTTCTTCATTATTCCTTACAAATAGCTGTTTACCTATTAGTCATAGTCACATTTGATTGGGAATGAAAGCAGCCTGCTCACCCCACAGACCCTGTCTCCGTTAATCCATCTCTGTTTTCAGAATGCTTACATCTATCTGAAGTGCAACCCTATTCTGTAGCAGTTCATCTTGCCACACAGAAATAAACATGTCTGAAAATCTTTTTAGCCTTTTCATTGTTATTTGGTCTGGTTTATTGCAGCCGTCTTTATTAATGTATTTAATGAAGTGTAATGTTTTATTTCTGTTTCCGACAGCTTGTTTCAGTTAGGTGGTGTGCTGATGCATTGTAACACAATCTCTTCTGTGCTTTTAGCTTGTTCACAAGGTTTCCCTCTGTTGTTGTTTTAACTTTTGTAGCCATTCCTACTAAATTGTTTAAGAAATGTAGCCACAGAAGGTTCAGTCCATCATGCTTATGATTTCCCCGGACAAAAAAATACATAAATCGCAATGTTTGAGTGCAGTGCAGTATTTGTATTTTTATGTTGTTGAAATTTGTTATGACTTGAGTGTAATACAGCCTTCAACAAAGGTTCTGGAGATGTACTTATTCAAGATCTATGTCTTCCACTCCATTTGTTTCTAATTCAGTTTCTCCTGGAGGGAATATTCCATTTTCAGCATTAGTATCAGAGAAATCCCATATAACTGATGCATTTTTTTCAGATAGCTTAGAAGTAATTTTAAAGAAAAAAGAAATGGAGAAACAGAGAAATTCAGCAGATATTTATTCAGTGCTCTATTGTGATAACCCCCAAATTCTGAACTGGTTGGCTTCTGTCTTTATGAAGGATATCCCATTCTTCCAAAGTTGAATATCACCTTTGACCATTTTGTATATGTCAACAGTGGTGATGGTGGTAGTGAGGTTAATGGGATATCCAGCCCTGAATGGGTTATGATTTCTAAGGTTTAGCTCACTTTTTACTGATTAAAATTTGAATAGCATGGGGAGCACTTTCTGGTGGATGCAATCACACTCATGTTTTTCCTTCTTTTTCCCCTGCCTTCCGTTGTGTTTTTTTTTTTTTTTTTATATAAGGTTGTTTCAGACACCATTTTGCAATAAGTTAATAGATTCATAGGTGAGTACACGGCTAATGACTTCTGGGGCTTTTTTAAGCCTAGCCATGCATCCGAAATCTCTGACATGTTTTGCTGACCTTGGTAAATGTAAACAGGTGCTTGGGAGATGAAACATGTACAAATAGGCGTCTGGGGGATGAATCATATCCAGGCTGCTTGTGTCTAATTATTAGAGACATAAGTGCTAAACTAGAGGAGAATTTCCTGTAATCCATCTAATTGTCCAAAGTGCATTTGAACTGGGTTATGGAGGAACTCTGCTTCACATGGATTGGGGAGCCTACCCCAGAAAAGGGGTAGTCTCTGGGATGCATACTTGTCTCTCCAGCAGGTCCTATTCTAAAGATTTAAACCTTGCCTATGGTATAAAGAGGCAATTCTGGTGCTGCTTGTGGGGTCTGATGATACTTTTATATGCCAAGGATGTATTTTTCCCTCAATAGTCTGTAAGAGACGGTATACAGGGACAGGACTTTGAGGTTGTCTCCTCAGGACATGTTATTTGCACCTTGTATTCTTTTAGTGAGGAATCTCTGTGGACATTCCAATTGTTGGATGTGACTGGTTAGGTGGATACCAAAGGGGGCATTGTACGTAATGATGGGTCTGATGAATGTCCAATACAGTGGAACAATGACCTCCTTAGACCTAGATGCCATACCTTTGTTTATAAGTTCACAACATAGAATGACTTTTTTGCTGCCATGGTCACATGATGGTCAAAGGCTGGATTGTTGCCTGTGTGCTCCAAAGTCCTTGACTACTGTGTCAGTTGTTAGGGTGTGTTGTCAGTATGATGGTTACCAAGGATGGTTGACTTCCCAGAGGTACTACTGTGCAATTTTTGGCATTTAACTGATGTCAGAGCTATGGACTAAAATTATTTGTCTGTCAGCCCTTCTTGGATAGCATTAGTGTCTGTGGGTGATTATATGACTGGTCCTAAGTTGTAATTGTCTGCAAATTTGGTCAGCCAGAGGCTCTTGATGGTTGCCTTGGCTTCAGAGAAGTAGATGCCAAAAAGGAGCTGTCCCAGGATCAATCCCTGAGGGACTGTGCTAGTAACCGGCCTCTTTGTAGAAGTAGACTCCCCAGTTTTAACTTCCTGGTCAGCCACAGACCACTGGTTTTGGCTTGCACCTCAGAAAAGTATATCCCAAACAGTAGAGGCCCCAAGACCGATCCTTTGGGTACACCACTTGTTACAGGTCTACTACTAGAGGTGGCTTCCCCTATTTGACCTGAATGGGTTCTATCAGTGAGCCAGTTAGCTACCCATCTGATAACATACGGGTTGATGCCTAGCTGGGAGAGTTTATCTATTATGCCCAAGTGGAGAATGATGTCAAAGGCTTTGGCTAGGTCAAGGTAGGTGGTGTGCACCGTCTTCCCCTCATCCATGGCTTTGGTGACTGTTTCAAAGAAGTCGACCAAGCTTAATAGGCACGATCTCCCTTTCACAAAACCAGACTGTGTGGGGTCAAGCATTTGGAGGTTGCCAATGTCCTCGTTTATAAGGTCCATGATGTGCCCCATGGCCTTGCAGATCAGGCTAGTTAGGATGATGGGCCTATAATTGCCTGGGTCAGTGGACGCTCCACCTTTGTGTAGAAGGATGACAGTGGCTGTCCTCCATTCAGCTGGGATGAAGCCGGTGCTCAGGCTTTGGTTGAATAGGGTGTCTAATGGAGCTGAGTGCTCATGCCTGAGATCATGTAGGATACAGCCAGGGATGTGATTGGGTCCCATGGAGACTGTATTTTTGCCTTTGAGAGGTCATTAAGGACCTGCTCCTTGGTGATGAGGGGAGGGGGGCAGGTGCTGGGGATGTCCTGGTTTACTGATGGAGGGGACAGGGGGGTGTAGTTTTCACTGAACCGGTCTGTCAGCAGGTTGGCTATATCTATGGCGTTTGTGTATATGGTGTTATTGACCACCAGTTCAGAGCAGATTTGGGTGTTGCCTTTGAGATTGTGGACATATGTGAAGAAGGCCTTGTGATTGTCCTTGGTGGATGTGACCAATTTGGACTTGAAGTTCGCCTTAAAAGATTTCACCAGTGACCTTATTTGCTTGTTCAGACAAAGGAGAGATTGCTTCCAACTTGGCACCTGCTTCTCCTTGGCCCTGGACAGCAATTTCTTCCTTTTATTATAGAGTTTGTTTATTGCTGCTGTCCACCAGACAGGTTTACTCTTCCTTGAGGAAGATGATTTGGTCCCGTCCGGTATTACTGAGTCCATACAGCTATGTAGGTGCTCATATAGTTTTTTGGTATAGGTGTGGACATTAGTGCTCTGAAAGGACGGTGGCTGTGAAACTGCTTATACCTGCTCTGAGGAGATTGTAGTCAGCTTTGTAAGTTTTTTTCGTTTGACCCTGACAAGGGGGGAGGGAGTGGTCAGGGGAGATAGTGACCTCAAAAGTGATCACTTTATAGTTGGATCTCACTAAGGAGGATGACATTGTAGGTGTGCTGGCCTCTACTGTTTGGGATATACTTTTCTGAGGTGCAACCCATAACCAATGGTCTGTGACTGACCAAGTTTGCAGATGACTGCAAGCTGGATGCTGTCTAAAATTCCTCTAGTGATGTGAACATCCTCCAACAGGGCCTTACCGACACTAATGACTGGTGCCAGAAGCATGGCCACAAACTGAATGCCAAGAAATGCATCATTATCCCCTCTGGGGAAAATGTCATCCCCACTAATTATCATATTTTAATAACAATGTACTAAGCATGCAGTCAGTAATGAGGGACTTGGGCACCCAGGTTGATAGCAACCTGACCTTTGACCACTATGTTGCCTCTGTTGTATGGAAGGCTTTCTATATGGCCCACCTCATAAGTAAGGATATTTCATCCAGGAAAAACGAGGTCATAACATCACTGTACTCCTCCCTTATCAGACTCATTATCGAGTACAGTGCCCCCTTTGGCATGTACCTTGCTAAGCACATGCAACAGTTGGATAGACCAGAGGTTCCTCACCAGGAAAATCCAGGGTCTGAAACGCCTATCCTGTACAGGTAGGCTAAAAGCCCTGTCCCTCTCCTCAGTCTCATACAGGCTGCTCAGAGGTGACCCGTGTCTGGCAAACAAGGCCATTTCAGATCCAGCCTTGATGGAGTTGCTGCATATCCGTAAGACAAATTCCACTCACGCAACCTGCATGCAAGGCCTTAACCTAATCTGTGACATTAATAGAACTTGTTGGCGGGATAGATTTGTGTCCCAAATACTCCCCCTGTCTGTGGAATAGACTTCCTCTCCATGTCAAGCAGAGTATCTCTCTAGCCCTCTTTAAGAGGAGCCTGAACGACTGGATGGGAAACAGAAAATACACCTCTGGGATCCCACCTGTGTCCCTGGACAGGGGTAACCGGTGCTGACTTTGAGGGAACATGGGCAAAATTATTGGCTAGGCTTATAAGGGCCTCTGGGCCAATAGCTAGTATCATCCTATGAACCTATGGGTCCGGTCTGTGAGCCAGCTGGCTATTCACCAGGTGACATATACTCAGGAAGTTGGGAATAAACCCTTATCAACCATGCCTTAGTGTGGTATTGTGAAATGCCTTGGCCTGGTCACAGTAGGCAGTGTGAACCATTCCTACCCTCATCCATTGCTTTGGGGACCTTCTCAAAGAAGTCCACCCAGTTGAGTAGGCATGACCTGCCCTTGACTAAACCAAACTAGGTTGGGTCCAGTGTCTGTAGGTTTCCTTTGTCATTAATCATTTCCATGATAACTCCTTCTATGGCTTTGCATATGAGACTAGTGAGATTTATGGATCTGTAGTTATCCCGTTTTTTGTGCAGAGGGATGATGGCTGCTGTTTTGAGGCTATGGTTAAATAGTGATTCCAGATGGCCTGATAGATCACGCTTCATGCTATTTAGAAGGCAGCCTGGGATATTGTCTGGGCCCACTGATTCTGTGCTCTTAGCCATAGAAAGAGGCTTGAGGACCTGTTCCTTAGTGATGATAGGGGGACTTGTATTTGAAGGTATTTCTTGAGGGTAGAGATGGATGAAGTTGTAGATGAATTTTTCTGTCAGTACATTTGCTATAGCTTCTGGCTCAGCATAGATGGCTTCATAAACAATGCACTTTGCACATAATTGTGCATTGCTTTTGATGTTGCCAACATAGCTAAAGAATGCCTTGGGGTCCTCCTTGGCCTAGGAGCCGTAATTTATCTCAAATTTAGCTTTAGTAGACTTTATTTGTCCTTTGCGTTGTCTGTTTAGTTTGAGAGTGCTTTTATCGTGCTGGGTGTTATATACCTCCTAATTTTTCCCATGATTTTTTTTTCTGTTATACAGCATATTGATGATATGATTCCACCGGGGTGGCTTGTTTTCTGAGTTAGTTCTGTACTTATTCCTGGTGGGTACAGCTACTTCTGTGCAGTTATTAACATGACTGTAAATAGTTTCTGTGAACATCTTCGCATAGGCAGCAGTGTTCTTCGGGTTTAGGGGGGCTTGAAACTTTGCCAGGTTATCACTTAATAGTAGGAAGTTAGCTTTAGAGCAGTTTCTGAACATTCCACGGTTAGCTCACATTTCAGTTTTGTTTTTACTTCAATGGAGACAGTTTTGTGGTGTGACCTCACCAGGGAGGACATTACACTTGTGGGGGGAGTGGTGCAGCGCTATCCCATATTAGTGAATACTGGACCAAGTATGTTTACACCCCTGGTTGGTGTATTGACAAGTCTAATCCCAGGAGTTTGTGTTTACAAAATCCAAGAATCTCTGTGCCTGCATGTTTAGTGTCCTTTGAGTATATGACTTGGATGGTGAGCACTTCCAGTAGGCTTAAATATGTTTTATGGTTTTCCTGGGTCATAGAAGGAGGCCTATACCTTGCAAATACCTATGGCGATTTGAACATGAAGAAGCTCAAGTGTGTCATCCTGTTTGATCAGCCTTGATGTGTATTTTTGATTCAAATTGAGACACCTGCACCTTTAGTTCCCTGCCTGTGCAGTAGCTGGTTTAAATGTGTGGAAGACATAATAGCCTTGCACTGCCAGGGTGCTGTCTGGCTTTAGAGCATGTCTCGGTGACTGCACAGATGTCTGTGTTCTCTATGCTGAGGAGAGATTGTAAGGAGTGGCATTTCTTGTTTAGACTCCTAGCATTGAACAGCAACACCTTTATATTTTCTTGGTTTTAAACTTGCTATGTCAGAAGTATTTTCAGTTTGGCATTGCCTAGAAAGATATTATGGGGGAAGGACAGTGTCTTAGCTAATATGCAAAAACCTAGTGAGGAGAGGTGCAGACCATCCCTAGCAAATAAGTGTGGGATGCTGACCATCTCCTTCCATGCTGACTAATATTTCACCCCCTTAGAATGATGCCAGAAATAGTCATATTCTGTTTGTGTTGTGGTATTCTCCTTGGAGAAGGTACAATGCTGCTTAGTGCTAGGTTCATACCAGCCAGTGACACACATTCCATTGTGTGTCTCTTCATATAATCTAGGGAGGTACGTCTCAAGTCATTTACACTGACATGAACTATGACTGAATCATACTGATAAGCAACTGACTATGACTTTCTCCTTACTTGGTGAGAGTTACATCAGTGCAGCTCACAATGGAATTTCCAATGACCATAATGCTGGGTTGTGTGATGGCTTGCCTTATGGGTTTAGAAATATAGGCTCCATGGGATCTGGCTGTGGGTTTTTGAATGAGTGTGTTTGATATATGTGCTTCATCTAGGAGATCCTTGGGGTTTGGGAAGGTTACATTAAGTGCCACAGCATATGTGGTGTAGGTCTATGTATCTACTTTTTTGTCTTCCCATAGATCAGAAAAAATGTATAGGATTCTTGAAGAGTAAACATATTTGAGCTGAATTTAAAGCTGACTTTGTTTCCACTGATTTCTTCCTTTCTTCCCTTGTTCTTTTTTCAGCAGTCGCATATTTTTTAGTACTATTAATAATAAAATGATTGTTTCTTTGACTGTGACCCATTTGATAAGGGTCTAAGATTTTTGAAGTGTATAGAAAAAAATTCAGGCTTTCACATTTTGCCATTAAAGCAGCCTGCCCAAAACAAACTCCTTCTTATGTGTTTGAACTGTACAATGTGAACAATTTCCCTGGTTCTAGCTGTTCCCGTGGAATTAGTGATGCCAGTAATGCTGTTTGGAAGATGAGGTATATAGCAGCTGGGGATCATTGCTGGAAGACCAGTGGCAGTCGTGGAGAAAAAAATAGTGGTATATTTTCCACAGACAAAATAGAAGCATCACTGATACTGGCTGGGTTGTATCAGTTTTTGCACTACTATCTATATGAAAAGTAATTTTTGTATGGTTACAGATAAAAAAAAAACTGACCTTTTTATTCAAATGATGGACATTTTACACATTTTCTTCTTCTGAAGTGATTAGGCTTTGGACCTGTAGTGTCAGGGTAAAAAAAAAGCTTATTTCAAATGTGATGCATTTTTCTTTCTTATTTCAGAATATTGGCACATTTTTTAATATTTAATAGCCAGTTTAAATAACTGCTACCAAACACCTGGACTGAAATTAAACCAAGAAATGCATTATTGTATCCTTTGGGAAATCCTCTACCCTAGGGGACTACCACACTGACAATATACCTGTAAGAGTTGACCCAGTTGTTTGAGATTTGGGAACTTGTGTGGACAGTGACTTTTTGACCAATGTTTTTATTGTTGCAAGAAAGTCATCCTGCATTGCCCAGCTTATAAACAAAGGAATTTTGTTTAGATCTGGAGATGTCATTTTCCTGCTTTACACATTAAGCCAGTCACTAAATATAATGCCTCCTTGGCATGGATCTGTCCAAGCATGTGCAACAACTGGAGCGTCCACAGAGATACCTTACTAAAAGGAGACAAGGCCTAAAGAACATGTCTTACATGGACCAACTCAAAGCCCTGTCCCTATACTCTCTATCCTATAGACTGGTAAGAGGTGACCTGTGTCTACCATACAAGGCATCCTCAACCCATTACTGATGGATTTACTACACATCAGCAAGTCTGACTGCATCAGAAGTACTGTGTATAGGGATCTAAACCTTTTTTGCAACATCAGTGGAATGTGAGATACTTGTCCCTCTATTCCACAGTAGCAGTATCCCCTGGTTTAGACTCCCCATCCACATGAAACAAAGCTCATCCCTGTTCATTTTCAAGCGCAGGTTAGATCTATGGATGGGTAACAGAAAAGTTACCTCAGGACTGTCCCCTGTGCTACTTATGGACAAAGACAGTTCTTAAATGTTTTATTCCATGCACAGGTCCCCTCAAATTATCTATGATATGATCCTCATTATTCTTATTGGGGTAGAATATAATTGTTGACCATGGGATGGGTAGGGATATTTTGTGCATAAAAAAGGGAAATGTACCTAAGCTTAACATGGTCCACAAGGGCAGCTATCCTAGTAATTGTCTATGAACCTATTTGTAAAGCCATATTTAAGTGCTGTGAACTTGGGTAATTGTGTATCCTTCTTGTGGTATACAAATGTGGATAATCTTTCTCTACAAATTGAAAAAAGGGGAGATGAAAATAAATATATGAAACCTGTAATTGCAATGTAAAAGTATAACTTTTTGCAGTTTTTCAGGAATGACAATTTAATTGCTTCTAATTAAGTCACAAAGAGGTTTTGAGTACGGAACCAAATGCACTTAAAATGTTCTTCACAACAGGCAGGTGGGCAGAGCTGGGAAGGGAATTTATTAGTATTCAAATGACAAATTGCATATGAGGAAAACCTGGAACTGAAATTAGTGTAGTCACAGTCTTCCTTAGATGACTATTGGGATAACATTCCTATTGTCTGTCAAAGTTCGATTTTAAGTTTATCGAAGAGTCATAAATACAAAATAATCTTGTCTAACTGGAGTACACCTTGAAGGACATTTCCTTTTTTGTTTTTGTTCACAACGCAAACATCAGTCCAAACATTTTATTTCCTCCTCCTTCTGGTTCCTTATCACAGGTGCCTCTGTAATGTCGGCTCACTATTACTAAACTGCCAGCTGTGTACCTATGTGGATTCAGAATTAGAGAAGTCAACATCTGTAAAATTCCCTAATGCAGGTTTAAAGATATATCTGGTCTCTGGGTTGCAAAGCCGAGTATAACTTAAGACCACCATGACTGAATCAACCTCAGGGTATCTTCACAATGATGCTGTGAACCTTCTGCTGTATTAACAACTGATACTGCTGTTTGCAGTCATGTGGCTTCAATGTGGCATTACTACAGATGCTATTCATGAACTAAGTTACCAAGGAATCTAGACAGTGAGAATAGCCAGATATGTGAAATCATATTGGTTAACTTGTTGTGGTGACATGTTTTATGTGTTTATAGAGGTATTTCATGAACTGTCTTACTAGAAGAATCCAAGGGATGTGCTATTTAAGGAATAATCCATGACTATGTGTGGGTATGTCAGGATTTACTTACTGTTGATGTGGTTGGGCTACGTGTGTGAAGCCCAAGTGATTAAACAAACCCAACCATGGGTAAATGCTGATATACCCACACACAAGATTTGGATTATTGCTATTATAAAAATAGCATTTATTAAAGAAATAAATTGCATACCATTTTTAAATAACTTCTTTGTATAGGGGCACTTCAGTTGTATTCTGTCTCTTTCTGTTATACTGACATACTGCGCATGCATATGGGACTTGAGTCCCCATGCTTGGAGAGTAAATCATTACAGTACAGGATAAGCAATGGAGAAAACATCATCTCTGTCCTGGTTTGTCTTTGTATCTCATTTTTTGTTTGCTTATCTGAAATTCTAATCTATGGCATTAATTGTTGAGACAAATTCTTGATGATTTACTGGAAAACAATTTTTTTAATGAGGGAGAGGGGAAAATATGTGGAAAACCATGGATATTCTGTAAGTGTGGAAGTTCAGAGGTACGGTTGTCAGTAGAAGGGCTGATTCTACTGCTGGTATAAGCATACCTCTCAATTATTCAGTGTTTTGAAAGTCTCTGATTTTTTTTCATATCTTGCTCTGTCCCTCTGTGAAGTATTAGCAAGCTGCTTTGTATGGTACAACATTCAACTTCCTCAGCATTCTTGTATTATGTGGCATTGAATAAGTCATTTAACCAGTGGTTTGGAGAATTTGGAAGTTTAATTACACTCCTCAAATGGTGTCCTATCCTGCCTGCATGTCAGATATGTTTATAGTGATCACAGTTAGTAGAGCATTTCCCTAACACAGTCAGGTCGCTCAGGAATACTTTAGTGGCCTGGAGTTGTTTGGACTTGTTTGTATTGGGATATAGTCAGTGTACAATGGGCACGTTAGTTGGGCTATCCAATCAGCATGCTTGTTTTTGGGTAGTAATGAGCCATTTTTGTACATTAATACATTAGTGGTGCTGCGGTAGCGTTGTCTCCTCACAGCAAGACGTTGTCGCGTTCGATTCTCAGCTAGAGCGTCTTCTATGTGGAGGCATGCGTGAATGGGCGTGCCTTCGTTGAAGGTTGTGCGTCAGGGCTGGTAACTCGGCACGTAAAAATCCACTACCATACATTAGCGGACCGGAGTTCCGCTGTGGCGACCCCTAACTGGGATAAGCCAAAAGACACAACAATAACAACATTATCTGAACAGACATCTTAGTTGACTTATTGGTCATAGTTAACATTCTATAAGTAGGTAAATTACATACATTATTTAAAATGTACTGTCTTTATAGAACACTTAAACATTACGTTAGAGCGTTAGACCTAAGGAGGTAACGCAAACTTCTGTGAATAAGGACCATGTCTCTTTAAGCGGAGCAACCCAGCGACGAGACCTTTCTTCCTGGTTTGAGGCCCCGGAGATTAACGTAAAGACTGACGAGAATACAGGGGGACCGAGTAGGAACCTGCACCAGCCTACGCTAACGCTTAGAGAACAAATTTTCAATTATGAAAAACTTTGTGTAAAATACAGGGCTATACAACTGGATAGCGTGTTTTTGACTAAATCCAAGGAACTACAACAAATACCCAAGGGCTTACGTGTTTGGAAGCTTTCGATGGGTATTGACCTTGGCTCGGATGCTTGCCAGGATTTAATGGATCTTTTTCAACGGACAGGTATGCAACTAATTGATATTATTTTACGTAACAACGAAATTAAAACCAAGCAGTTACGTGAAGAGATAACTAAGCTTGATGCTAGTATTACTAAGGACCTTTTATTTTTTCAACATAAGAATCACTACGATAGGGTGATTCAGAACATAGATGCTTTTGTCAGTAAAAACATAGCTCGCAAAAATAAAAAGCTTAGTAGGGACGGTGCAGAATACAAAAACAAGACTGCTTTTCCACCGGGGCGTTTTTCATCACACCCTATGAGGAGAACTAGTCATAGGGTGTGCTCTACCAATTTACAACAAAATATGACTGACAATGGTCAAGTGGAGGATGTTTTTTTTAGATCCACCAGTACCACTTCGTCGGTCAGAAAGGATTCAGAGCAGGGAACCGCAGAGTGGCAGGTCATTACACCCAAGCCCCAGAAGGAGAGGCAGAAACCAACAAGAGGTGTTTTGAATGGGGACTGTATTGTTGATTTTACTTTATATGAAGACATTGAAACACTCTACCTTGACAGTAATACTAATATTTATTGTAACCTTAGCAGTAGTGCTGTTATTACTAACAATATTAATGAAAATGAAAATTCAACTGTGTATTGTTCAACTAACTCTACAACATTTAATGAAAGTGAGATATTTTTGGATAAGGATACAGAAATGGTAAACAACTTGTTGACATTCTTGAACGATACAGTTGTATACAACAATGTACCTGAAAATGTGATTGTGGAAGAAATTAACATGGGGCTGGTTCCAGCCACGAATAGGGTTCATGTATCAGACAAGAATGTAACAAATTTGGATGGAATTTATGAACTGTTTAAAAGGGGCTGTGATGAGGGTGAAAACAGCAGTCTATGTATTTGTGGAAACAATAGCGTATCAGACACATTGTGTAGTAACCTGGTCGAATCAGCATCTTGCATGAAACATGAAATTGTTAAGGGAAAAGGATTCATCATTTATAACTATACTGACCTGGTGATTAATGAAGTCTATTTTGACTTATTTAGTAGGGGAAACAAATTTGTACCCAATTTTAATTTTGACGTTACACAGTTGCTTGTCAATTTGAAACTCTACATGAGAAAATTGAACTTACAAATTTACTTTAACACAAGACAGTTAAGGGACTCATCACAAGACAACAGGCAGGTAGGTAGAACATTGAAAAGAAAAAGTACATTTATGCCACCTCCCAATATGGAGCTTAATGCATTTGAGCATTTGGTGGAGTACGGATTTAGGAAAATTTGCTCTCAGAACACTAGAGGTGATGATAATTTGACCAACGCTGAGAGAAGTTTGCTCAATGATTTGGTTACATCCAAACAATACAGGTTCATGAGACCTGACAAAGGTGGGGGGATGGTTATAATGAGTAATATGGACTACAGTTGTCAGATGATGAGAATTTTAAGTGAAGAAGAAACATATAGGAGACTTACTATCAATGAGATTAATAGAGCATACTATAAAATTGACTTATACCTACATGATGCATTGTACCAAGGGACTATCAATGAGATAGAATTTGATTACCTTTTGGTCAAAAATCCTAAGACAGCAAGGATTTTTGGGATACCCAAGGTACATAAAGGAACGGAATATTTACAATTTCGTCCTATAGTATCAGCTAGAGGGTCTAAAACTGAACCACTGGCAGCATATGTGGACAAACAGTGTAGAACAGCATTAGTTGACGCAAGTCATATTCTTAAAGACTCTTGGCACTGCCTTGAAAGGTTAAGAGACGTAGAATTTGTGGATAAGTATAGTCTTAGTTTTCTGACAATTGATGTTATCAACCTATTTTCTGTGATTCCACACCAACAAGGACTTGACTTATTTTATGACAGCTTGATGACTAGCCCTAGTTTTGATGCAGGAAAACTAGAGTTATGCTATGACTTGATGGAGATAATATTAAAGAACAATTATATTTTATTTGAAGGAGAAACATATCAACAATTAACAGGAGTGGCAATGGGGGCACGATGTGCCCCTGTTTTTGCCAATTTAGTCTTAATAGCATGGGAAAAAGAACACATTTTTGGATCCAGACACTATAGTAACATCATTTTATACAACAGATTTCTGGATGACCTGCTTATAGTTTGGAGAGGTGATGAACAAAGTGCTATTGACTTTGTTTCACACCTCAATGAGACATCTGATTTTCTCAAATTTACTTACAAGTGGGACCAAGATGTAGCTAGTTACCTGGACATCAAAATTATGAAAAACAATACTGAGTTTATTAGTACTATTTATAGGAAACCGAGTTATGCTAACTCAATGTTGCATTTTTCAAGCTGTCACCCGCTGCACCAAAGGAGGGGGTTGGCTAAGGGCCAAATGGTTCGTTTATCTAGACTCATTAGTGAAGAAGAAACTTTCAGGGCTGAGATTTACACACTTATAGGTATGTTCTTGGAAAGGGGTTACCCCATAGAAATGTTGATTAAGATTAAAAAGGAGGTATATAGGAGGAGAAGGAATAAATATGTTCCGATTTTGAGAAATAAAGGTGAAATGACAAAAGTATTGAATATGGAGAACCAACAGATTGACACCAGTGGTGGGGAAGATATTCCAAGATTCATACTTAAATACAACGAAAAGGCATGTGAATTGAGTTCCAATTTTAAGAGTCTTTGGGATTATTTCTTGAATAAGGATATTAAAGCTATTTTGAGTACAAGTCCTGCCATAACATATGCTAGAGGTAACAACTTGAAAGACATATTAGAAAAGAACAGTAGTGGATATGGAAGATCTAAGATGATCAAATGTGGCAGATGTAAATCATGTAGGTACATTGCTGAAGGGACCTACCTGAGTGTAGTGGGCTACAAGCGTACCATTGCATGCCCTGGAGTTTGTAATTGCACCACTAGAAATTGTATAGCATCTTGTATGTCTTGTGAGGCATTCTATGTGGGCATGACGACAAGAAGTCTAAAAGAAAGAATAAGGGAGCATTGTAGTTCTATAAGAAGGAAGGACGAACACAATGCCTTATATTTACACTCTAAAAATTGTCATGGATTTAAAAAGTTTTTATTCTTTATAATCGATAGGATGAAACTAAATGTTAATTGTGACATTAAAAACTATGTAGCTCTACGTGAAACGGAATGGCAGATAAGGTTGAATGCCACGAAGTTTCCAGGGCTCAATGAGTGTATTTCTTTAAAGCCTGTATTGAAGCACAGAGCACAATTTATTTGAAAAGATGACAGGAGTTATATCAATTTATAGTATCAATATATTAACATTATTATGACCATTGGTATATATACATTAATAGGTTATACATTTTTGTATAAAAACCACACATATACATTATTTGTTACAAACACTACACACACAAAAATATTTAACATCAAAACAGGTTAATTTTTTAATTCAGTATTTAGAATTATGCATAACAATAAGTTGATTAATTATTAATATTTACAATACAAAATTATGTGTAGGCTTGTTTTTTTGCACAATATGTTTTAAGTAGAGTATATATATATATATATTTTTTATGTAACTGTTTAGGTAATGTAACCTCATTATTTGTTTGTCATACTTTTTTAAGGAAAAGTTTATTATAAGTAAGTAACTTGTTTATTATCTGTTAGAAGAATTGTTAATTGACAGATAATTCAATTGATTAATTGAGGTATAGTGTTAAGACAACTGGGTGTGTTTTATTGTTGACTCTGATGAAGCCAGTGTTTACTGGAGAAAGCGCTCAGTCAGTGTGTTTTACTGGATTAAATTGTATTTTTCTACTTCTGGTCTGTGCCTTATTGTCGGATTTGCCGGTCCTGTGGTTGATTTTATTACATTTATTTTTTCTTGTGAGTTCCTCTGTTGGAGCCTATTGTTTCTTTGAAGGTTAACACTTAAACATATGACAGGGAATACATAAGGATAAAAATCTTTCTCAGTCAAATCCTCCATGTGACACTTGTCCATTTCTTTCATATTTACCTTACAAACTTGGTGCCTAATAAAAAATCAACTGCGTTAGCGTACAAAATTGTTACCTAATAACATCAACTGAGTTACCGCATATTGCGTATGCTGAGCACAAGGCACTCACAGCAGTTCTGGAAAAAAACAAACAAACACAATAGTGGGAAGTACTGCTGTAGCATAACTCCCATTTATAAAATCAAAGCAAATAGCAACACGTCATTATTAAAATGTCAATAACTGAATTAGGTTTAATGGAAAAAAAACTAATTGGTTCATACCTGAAATGGAGTTAATTTAACCGGTGAATTTTCTCTCCTCTATTGATATTTCTCTACTTCTCCACTGTTTACAGCAAGACATGTAAAGCATAGCCACTAGCTAGAGGCAGAACGCAAATGCAATGTAAATTAACAGTCCTTAAGCTTTTAAAAAAAGCATCCACTTTGAATCTTTGAAACTGCCAACAAGTTGAAAAGCGTGGTATTTCCATTACAAATCTTTCAGACCTAAGGCAATACAAGCTCCATGCAACAATAGTCACTACAGCTAAACGTTAGCTGCTTGAATTTTGGGACTTTAAATTTCATATTTACGAAGAAGTCTAAAATTTCCCCATTCCACTTAGTTTCATTTAGAACAAGGACATACTTAGAGTAAAACCCCTTGGCATACCTCTCAACTGTACAGATTTTCACAGAATGTCCAGATTCCTTAGAAAAGTGAGTAATATACCCTTGCTGAAATGGAAGATAAAATAGAAAGAATAACTTGAAATGACAGCCAGGTTAATTGTTCAGATTCTTCTTAGTCTTGCCTTTTATTTGCCTTTTTAATAAAAGAACAAGGAAATGCTCCTGCACTAACCAAGACATTGGGAAAGATTCCTAATCTTGTCCAGAATATTTTCCGGATAAGGTTATTCCTTCCCCATCTTTCTAAAACTGAAGGTATATAGTAAAATGACAGCTGTTTACATATGCTGATTAACACGATCATCATTTCTTACAAGTTCAATGATGATAGTTTACTATGTATGTACCATTTTCATTCATCTCTTGTAAAAGTTAAATTAAAAATGTAATATATACACTTGGCAATGGACAATAAGCAAAAATTAAAGGTATTATAGCAAAACCAGTAAAGTAATGTATTTTTCTAACAAAAACATCCAAACACTCGAGCTTGTATCAAGAGTGTCTTAAAAATGTAAGAATAACACATTGGTGGTTTTCAGTGCCTCACTTGTCCATCTTATCTTGGTCAGGGAAGTGACAGTAGAAGTGCTCTCTATATTCTTTCATTCCTGAAAACTGTTTGCAGATGTCATGCAATTATTTGGAAATAAGCTCAGTACTTCACCTACAACATGTTTTCAGGATGGTGGGAGGAAACCAGTGCACTTAGTGAAAAACCACATGGGTATGAGAAAAATGTGTAGACTCTAAACAAAAGGCATTCAGTCCAAGAACTGAACTGGAGAACCAAGTGTTTTGTGCAGTATTACTGATACTGACCACTGTGCTATGCAGTTCTTTCCGTTTTAAAATCTGAACTCCAGTTTAGTGCATTTGCAACTTAAATTCATGGGAATTAATGGTTGAGCAGTTTCATCTCCATTATAAATATCACACCTGAACTCACTGTCTTTCAAAAATACTGGAGGAATTGGTGATAAACTGTACATTTGCATTTTGAAGGATATGAACTGCACTTGCTGAATATCTGGTCCCATTCTCTTGAATCAGCATCTGTGAAGGAATAATTTTAACAAGTGGCCGGAATTTTGAACAAGAAATAGTAGCAGGGTAGTCTACATTTAAACCGAAACTGATGTTGAAAATCTGTAATTTGACACTAGTTGTTTTGAAAGAATTCCCTGGCTCCTTACTGATCATATCAAGACTCTTGGGTATTAATGTATTCTGTCATAAATTAAAATACAGAGAAATGTAAATGCACCTAATAAATAGTCAATATTCAAAGTCCTATTCTGCTCTTACAGTTTATAAGAATTATTTTAAAAGCAATGTTTGAACTGGGAAGTGAAGTCAACACCATAACCTACAATAACAAAGTAAAAACTAGACACAAACTAGTTCCTATAAAAGCACAACAGAAAGAATGACTTTCTTGATAATGCCACAAAAACAAAGTTAAAAGAAAAAGTTAGTCAACTAGATTTTCCAATGTGTGATTCCTTAAAACCTCTTGCATTAGAGGTAACATGGGATATATGCAAATGACCCCTTAAGGACATCAGGTATTTCAGTTATATGGCAGTTATGAATGTCAATGACTTTTTTACTTTTCAGCTATATGGCAGTTATGAATGTCAATGACTTTTTTACTTTTCAGCTATATGGCAGTTATGAATGTCAATGACTTTTCACTTTTCAAGTATGTTATGGATACATTCAGGCCAATAAAGCCAAACCCCACTAGCTATGGACATGTATGTTTCAGCCTTCTTATGGCCTCATCAGCACAGCATATGTTTGGCTAACATTTGGAAACACAAAATTCATGGGCATTCTAATACCGTTTGCTTTGTGGATATGCAGGAGGTCTATCAGAGTGAGGGCTGACAATGCCCTGTATACCAGGCATAGATCTCCCAACTCTCAACCTCTCAACAGCCTGTAGGAGATAGAATACAGGGATATGGCCTTGAGGTGGTCTGCATAGGACATTTTACTTATGCCCTGTAGTCTTTTAGTGAGGAACGTCTGTGGGCATTCCAGTTGCTGGATATGCCTGTTTAGGTACATACCATATGGGCATTGTACTCAGTGATAGGTCTGATGAATACCAAATACAGTGGAACAATGACTTCCTTGGACCTAAAAGCCATAACTTTGTTTATAAGTTGCGCAACATAGAATGATTTCCTAACTGCTGTAGACATGTGATGGTCAAAGGCTAGATTACTGTCTGTGTGTCCCTAAGTCCCTGACGGGGTGTGTTGTCCATATGATAGTTACCAGGGGTAGATGACTTCCCAAAGAATACTATTAAGCATTTCTTGGCATTTAGTATCAGTCCATGGCTCTGACACCAGTTATTGTCTGTGCCAGCCTTTCCTGGAGAATATTGTGCCTGTGTAGCATTTAGTGGTGGCTCCTAATTTGCAATCATCTGCAAATTTAGTCATCCAGAGGCCACTGACATTGATCTTGACTTCAGAGAAGTAAATGCCAAAAAAAAGCAATCCAAAGACCGTTCCCTGAGGGACTCCTTATGACTGGCCTTTTTATAGAGGTGGACTCCCCAATTCTAACTTCCTGGGTCCTGTCTGTGAGCCAGTTGGCTATCTACTGTGTGACATACGGGTTTGTACCTAACCTCCTGAGTTTGTCAACAATGCCAGAGTGGGGTACTGTGTCAAATGCCTTGGTCAGTTCAAGGTAGGCTGTGTGAACCATTTTGCCCTCATCCATTTCTTTGGTGACCTTAAAGAAGTCCACCAGGTTGAGTAGGCATGACTGCCCTTGGTGAAACCAAACTGGGTTGGGTCCAGTGTCTGGAGGTTTACTGTATCATTATTGAGCATTTCCATGAAAATTCTTTTCATGGCTTTGCATATAAGACTAATAGGACTTATGGGTCTGCAGTTTCTGTGGTCTGTAGTTGGCCCACCTTTGTGCAGAGGGATAACTGTTGCTGTTCTCCATTCATGAGGCACAAAGCCAGTTTGTAGGCTACAACTGAATAGCAATTCCAGAGGGTCTGATAGGTCATGTTTCATGCTATTTAGAGGGCATCCTAGGATATTGTTTGGGCCAATTGATGCAGTGTTCTTGGTTGTAGAAAGAGCATTAAGGACCTATTCCCTAGTGATAGCAGGGGGGAGTTTATTTGATATTTCCTGAGGGAAGGTTGAGGGGGAAAGTTGGAGCCGGATTTGCTGGCCAGTACATTTGCTATATCTTCTGGCTCAATATAGGTGGCTCCATTTACAATGAGCTCTGCGCACAATTGTGCGTTTCCTCTGCTCACAATTGTGTATTTACCTCAAATTTGGCTTTGGTAGACTTTATTTGTCCTCGGAGTGGTTTGTTTAGCTTGAGAGTGTTTGTTTTTATCCTGCTGGGTGCTGCACCTCCTAATATTTGTCATGATTTTCTTCCTTCTTTTATACAGCCTGTTGATGATGTGATTCCACCAGGGTGGCTTGCTTTTTGAGTTAGTTCTGTACTTTTTTCCTGGTTGGTACACTTCCTCTATGCAGCTATTAACATGCTTCTGTATAGAGTTTCTGTGAACAGTTCTGCATAGGCAGCAGTATTGGCATAATGTGGTGGGTGGTTGGCATAACATTTATGGAGGTTACCTTGCAGACACTGGGTGCAGGGTTTGATTCTCACATGGGGTAATTGGCTAGGTTTAAAATGGCCTACATGGGCAGTTAGCCTAGTACTAATCTATCCCTATTAAAATGCAACCTAGATAATTGGATGGGAGACTGCAAATTCTCCCTTGGGGTGGGACCCATATACCTCGTAGAGAGGGGTAACTGGTGTTGATCACAGACCCACTCTGTTCATAAATTTGTTCTGTGAATTATCCAAAAAGAACAAGTGGAGATGCTTAGAAGTAACATGCCTAGGCTTGTAAAGGCTCTAGGGGCCCTAGCCTAGTAACCTCCTATGAACCTATGTTCTCAGGGTTTATGGGGACTTGAAATTCATCACCTAATAGCAGAAAGTTAGTTTGAGTAGTCCCTGAATATTCCAGGGTTAGCTGGGTTTCCAGGTTTTATTTTTACTTCAAAGGAGACCATTTTCATGGTCTGACCTTACCAGGGAATACATTACACAAGGGGGTGTGCAGCACTCTGGGGGACCCAGTCCAAGAGCTCCATGATGTCTCTCTTCATATAGTCTAGGGAGGTACATCTCCGGTCATTTATACCCATATTTATTTATTTATTTATTTATTTATTTATTTATTTCAGTTTGAGGACTGGGGAAGTCCACTGGGCCAAGAAGAGCCCATTTTCAGTGGAGGCCTGGGGAGAAAACCTCCAAAAATACGTTAGTTATGCAGATGTATAGTATATACATTATTGTTAGGCAAATATATCGTAATACGTACATACAAAGAGCATAATGCAGCATATTAATACGCTGAGCAGTATAACATAATTGTTAGGCTGGGAATCCAGTACAATACAGACTGGGGAATATACAGCCATGAGAGGTCTCATTTGATATACATTTCATTTGATATAAGAACATCTAATGAG
>NC_056732.1:454282952-454342952 GCF_019279795.1 Protopterus annectens | reverse complement strand
AAAAGTAAAATGCAGTGTAAAGAAAACAAATCACAATATACAAAATAGAAGAAGGCAATAAAGTAATACAAGAGAGCAACAGCAAACTAACCTGCGTGGAAAACCTTAGAAATGGATCTAAATAAAGTTCTATTTTTTTCTGTGGAAGAAAACCTGTTTTAACTGAGGTGTCTTATTGATATCCCAGGAACACAATCATTTGTGAAGGAGTCTAAGACATTTGAATGTTCTCTTGGAATACTAGCTTGTGCAGAGACTGCTCACCAAAGACAGATGTTCCCGACATTTTGAAAAAGACTCTGCAAAGATCAGCAGGTCATCTAGATATTGAAAAATGTGGATACCTTGTAGTCTCCAATGAACTATAATTGGAGATAGGCACTTTGTGAACACTCTTGGTGCAGTGGATAGTCCAAAACGGTAAGGCAGAAAACTGATGATGTAATCCAGACATCCAAAACATTAAATGTCTGAAGTCTTGATGAATAGGAATATGATAATAAGTATATTTTGAGTGTAGTGTTACTAGAAAGCTTTGAGTGTAGTGTTACTAGAAAGCTTTAATGAGGACGAGGAGTAACAAGTTGTGAAGTGACATAATTTTGAATTTGAGCACTATACAAACAGGTTTAGGAAAGAAAGATCCAGAACTAGTTTTGAAGTATTTTCTTCCTTTCTTTGGCAATAGGAACATCTCTGAATAAAATCCCTTCCCAACTGGAAAGATGCAACTGGTTCTATCACTGCTTAGGACAGTATGTGATGAAGAACAGGTGGAAACAAGAGTCTGATCTTCAGGATGAGGGATGACCTTCTCCCACTGCCATCTGTAGCCCTGATGAATGAAACAATCTTTAACAAAGAGAAAAATGGAAATCAAGACTTTCTGGAAGAGAAAAGGGGCCAAGGTGGAATGGGGTCACAGGGTCTGTTGAGTAGTCATTCTGACATATTGGACTGTCCTTGGTTTTGCGAGATTTGAGAAGTCTTTTGGAACACCATTGCCACTTCTTAAATGTCTGATCTGATACTGTCAATCTTCATTTTATCCTTGACAGATGGGTCAGGTTCCGATGTCAGAACTGACTCTGCCATTTACTACAGCTCAAGCCAGCCAAAAACTCTTGCGCTTCACCTCTACCCACAATCCTGTCTCACAATTATCTCGGATCTCGTTTGCCACTCTTCCAAAATGGTCACGTTTTGCCAGTGTTCTCAAGTTTCAGTGGGTTTAGGTAAATTCTTTCCTTTATTTATCAGAGACTTTTCTCTTTCTACTTAATTGCTTCCCTATACTTCAGTATTTTTCCTTACACGTAGTGTAACTTCAAAATATCATTATTGCTCTTCTTTTCCCTTACATGTTAGTGTATTTTCCTTAACTATCATTGTTAATAGTTTTTCCCCTTTCACTTTCTTTCGATCGCAGAAAAAAAAAAAAAACTGTCCTAGTATCTTACCCTTTCTGTGTGAGTGTCTTCCAGCAGTATTTTTTCTTGTTGACATGGCTGAGAAAGGTAAGGCCACTTCTGGCTTTAAAAAATGCCAGAAGTGAGGCCACAAAATCCCATTGTCTGACTTCCATTTCCTTTGTATATAGTGCTTGGGTCCCATTCATTTGAAAGAGGACTGTAGGATATGTCATGAGTTCAGTCATTGAACCTTTGTTGTAAGATGCAGTAAACTGATTTTGAAAGGCTTGATTCCCTCGGCCTTTAGTGACACCTTATCTACTGCGGACAAAGCAAAAACTGATGTTTCCTCCTCTTTGTCCTCCTCTTCAGTGGACAGAGGAAAAAAGGGGAGTCTCTCAGTTCCAACCTCTCTGTTCCAAGGCCTATGAAATTTGAAACCCTTTGTTCCGAAATTATCTTCAGAACCGGTAGTCTCTGGCTCTAAACCACTGGTGTCAAAAAATGCTCCAGCACCAGTTGCTGTCTCAAGCCCTTCAACATCAAAAGCCCCAGTGCAGGAGAAAATTTCTGCTTCATCTACCATGCCAAAAGAGGTATTTCCAAGAACTTCCTATTCACCTTCAAAAGATCCTCTCACTGGAAAACTTCCAGAAGTTTTTCTGCAGAGGCATACGTCTCTGTCAACTTCATCTATCCACTCCAAAAAAAAGTCTTTCTGAATTCGATGTGGAGAGGCTGGTGAATAAAATATTGCAGGCTTGAGGACTTTCAGGCCCCTTTTGGTTCTGATCCATTCTTTTACTCCAGTAACCACTCCTCCTCTAACCTCTTCCAAGGTCTTAGAGTCATCTGTTCCAGATAGCCCGGCTCCTGAGATCTGCACATTTTTGGAACAGGTAGTCCAGCTGAACTCTTTAGTGGCTTTGGAACTGGAGACCTTGGAGTTGTACCTACCCTGTCTGTTCCTGGGGGCAGGACTCGACTCCAGGTTTTTTGGAGAATCCCTGTTCCTTAGGGCTTCGACTCGATTAAGTTCAACTCCAGCTTCTGTCTCGAGGGTCAGTTCTTCAGAATAGGGAGTGACCCTGGTCCCAAGGCAGTCTATCTTGGTTCCGGGCTCCCTTCCCTCTTTGGGGGGGGGGGCTGGCCTTTGAGGCAATGGAGAGGGCCATATCACTTATGGTAACTCAATCAGTGCCTTCCCCCTTGGAACAGGTACCCCCCCTCTAGCTATATTATTCCACCTCCCTCTCCACTGGAACAGTGGGTGCTGAAGTCTCTGGTTTCCCAGACTCAGGTTCTGTCATCTTCTGACACTTCTCCAGATTATCCCCGTGAGGAGGTCCCTCAGAAACAGAAGTGCAAGAGGAAGCACTTAGATTCCCCCCAAGAATCAGTCACAGAGGACAGATTTTGATGAGAGGGAGGGGTCTCCATGGTCACCACCTGAAGCTGTCTCCTTTGGAGACAAGGGGTGGCTGGAAGTCCCAAAACCCTTCCTTGGAGGAATCAGTTTGCCTGCAAGCTTTCAGCACCAGCCCGTTTACCTTTTTGGTGACTCCACCTGCTGATGAACTCCTTCAGTTGATTTCACAGTGGGCATGGAAGACTCCAGACACCATCCAACCCATCCTCAAGAGACCTGAAAAAATATTATCTGCCCCTGAAGATAAACGGTTCTGGGCCAAGGGGTTAGCTGTGGATGCCATGGTCATAGCAGCCGCCACAAAAAAGGAACTCGCTGAAGACAGTTCATCTTCCATCTTCCCAAAAGGGAGTCTCTGGCTATGGACAGACTTGGGAAGCTGGTCTACGCTTTAACCTTTACTATAAGGTCTTTGAACCTTTTGGTACACTTTACAGGACTTCAGTGGGATCTGATTAAGGAATTGTCAGATATCCTGGAGGGAGCTGTAGCTAAGATAGTGCAAGAGAAAGTGGCTTCCCAGCTAGTCACCCTGGAGTCTGTTTTAATTCATCCATGAGGCTAATTGCGCATACAGCAGAAGGGACTTCCAGAACAATGGGTACAGGCGTAACCATAAGGAGACATGCCTGGAGGCACCTATGCGACTTTGCAGAATCATTCAATTCTTTCGGCAATGCTCCTTTTGATGGAACATACTTGTTGGACTCAAAAGTAAGAGACTTTATCCAGGTGTGAGAAGGATAGGACCCTTTCTGCTGTGGGCATATGTTTCTCGTCTCTACTCCCTCAGAGGTACTTTTCTAGGAACCAGAGGAGTCATGAAAAATGTGGTTCAAAAACTCCCAAGTTTTTTCTAAGACACACATAGAGGGAGTTCCCCCAGGGGCAGAGGGGAGATCCAAAATGGAAGATGCCATCCTCCTGGCAGAGATGGTCTGCAAAATCGGAGCTTCAAGGATTCCATTCAAGGGAAGCCCTTTCAGAGCTCCTGAAGGGAGGCCCAATTGTCTTCCTCTGGAGGTAGTTGGGGGATGCTTGTCCTTGCACCTAAATGCCTGGTTGAACATAACAGATTCCTGGGTGCAACGGATCGTATCCAGAGGCTATATCATTCCATTTTCAACCTCTCTCTGTACACAAGAAAATACATGATTGTTCCACCCAATCAGAGGGATTCAGCAGCACAACAAATTCAAAAACTGCTGGACAGAAGAGTCATTCAAGAAGTCCTGCCAGACCAGAAAGGATCTGGAACCTACTCAAGATTCTTTTCAGTGCCAAAAAAGACAGGGGACTGGAGACCGATTTTGTATCTCTGTGTGCTGAAAAAATTCATTCTGGCAAACAAAGTTCTGGATGGTCACTGTACAGTCGATTCTTCACTTTCTGAAGAAAGATGACTGGATGTGCTCAATAGATCTTCAGGATGCGTATTACCACATAAAGATGGACAAATGCTCCAGGAAGTTCCTTTGCTTCCGGCTGGGAGCCAGTCATTACCAATTCAGAGTACTGTCCTTTCATCTCATCACAGTCCCCATGGTGTTCACCAAATGCATGGCAGTAGTAGCAGCTCACTTGAGACTGCAAGGATTCCAGGTGTTTCTGTACTTGGACTGGCTCATAACCGCCTTGTCCAGGCATCAGTTGATAGTAGCCAGAGATTACACTTTTGATATCTGTGCCCGTTTGGGAATTACAGTAAATGTCAAGAAGTCACATCTAAAGAATAATGGTACAAATTCAAAAGATAACCCGCAGAAAGAGGGTTCCTGCTCGATTAGTGTTACAATCTCTTGGGTCGATTACAGCATCAGTAACACTAGTACCTCTAGCTAGATTTCATGTAAGAATTCTGCAATGGCTGCTAACTTCTCAATGGTCTGTCCTTCACCAACCCTTGTCATACCAAATTCTGATCATCAGTTATAGCAAGAGGGACCTTCTTTAGTGGATGGATTCTGAACAAATTATCTGTGATCGCCCCTTTGTTCGCCAAGAGCCCATGGCCGTAATGACTGTGACAAAAGGAGGTAGTGCCAGCACAGCTAGCTAGAATTTTGCAAATTGTCATTTGTGAATATCAACATGATTTATACAAGATGCTTGTGTTACAAATGTATTAGAACTGTATATCATGTGTGTATCAAACTTATTTGTACAGATGTTTGTGTTGAGAAGGTATTTGTAAAGTGCTTGGGTTTGAAATGCAGCCACAGTGTACTCTACTGGAGAGAACAGAAATGTACATGCACTGTTGTAACTGTTTAAATGTATATGTTTTTAACAGTGGAAACTGGAATATAGGAGGTTCACCTCAGTTCAGCAAACTTTAGAAAAATATCTGAAATTAAATCATTTATAGGCTAGGCCATAAAGATGCTCTCTCACAGTTTTCAGTGCAGCCAGATACACAAAGTCTATACTATGAAGCTTTCTGTATTGTCTTTGGGGTGAACTAATCATTACTCTGGAAGCATAGTGGTATGCAGTTGTATGACATCCAGCACCTGACAAAAAATCGGAGCAAAAGCCCTTGTATGTGTATTTTTTACAGGTAGGTGCTAAATACTGCCAGCTGCCAGGATTGTGGGTTTGCATGAGAACTAGAAGTCAGCTGACCAGAAATGATGTAATTCTGCAAGCTATTCCAGCAGTAATGTTTTGGATATTATTTTGAGAAGTCTCTTAGAGTGAGATAGAGCATTCTGTATTCTGTCTTGGACCTGACAACAAGAACCACTCACCACATCATCTGCCTTGCTTTATTATCAAGCAAGTTACTAGGGAATAGTATAATTCTCCTAGATTCAGTCAGGAATATAATTTAGCTTAGTTTAGATATTATTTTGTTTGAGACTGTCCTTCAATGTTTTAAATATTGCCTGTGATTTTGAAATGTGATGTCACTGTGAATATATACTTAGTATATTCTTGTTCTTTTATTTATTATTATTAAATATAGTTAAACCTTTCATTGTTGGCTGATCTTTGTAGAGATATTTAAGTTTTGAGAGTACTTGCATATTTATTTGGCGACACTGTGTGGGCCACTCCTAACAGTCTTGCTCTTGGTCAAACTACCATTTTGTATTATTATTAATATTACACAGTAAGGTTAGACACCCTTTGTTAAGGGTCTTAAAGTAGCTGTCAATGGGTTCTGGTGAACAGTGGTAACTACCTTTTGTCTGGGCAAAAGGGGGCATAGCTAGTAAACCTATGCCAGCCTTTCCCAGGTGTGTGTGTGTGTGTGTGTGTGTGTGTGTACAAATCAAATCTCCGAGAGTGTGTGTCTGATACTTGGGCAGGGGCATGAAGCACTGCCCAAGAGAGTGTTGGAGGACATGGCTTGGAACCCTGGTTAAAGAACTCAACTTTATAGCTGTGCCAGTGGGGATTTTTATTTGGAATCTGGAGAAAGAGGAACCAGGCCTGGACTGATTGTGGTCTCTGTGTGCTCTTTAAGGGAAATTGCAGTTGATGCAGAGAGCTGCATCTGGAAATACTGTGTGTACTTGTTATCCTCTCAGTGAGCGTCCCCCCACAGGTGCCAGTGGTGAGGATTGAGGCTTCTTGATTACTGGCCCAGAGGGTGGGATATCCACATCACATATTGGTTGGCAGTGGTGGATTGTCACAGTGACCATGGCCACCTCCCAGATGGGGTGAGGGGGAAATTTTCTGGGCAAGACTGTCCAAGGTACTTGGTCCCCACTAGAGGCCAACTTGCACATAGTCCTGGAGCTAAGAAGACAGCTCTTCCTTAGGGGACAATTGCAATTCAAAAAGACAATATGTCAGTAGTTTGGTACACCAACAATCAGGGAGGAACCAAGTCTTACCCCCTTTGTCGAGAAACCCTCCAGAGTGTGGCAGTGGGTGATCTCTTCCAACCACTTTCTAATAGTAATACGCATTCTGGGGAGTTCCAATGTGATTGCAGACAAGGTGAGCAGATGTATCCTTCATCCTCAAGAGTGGTCTCTCAGTCCAGCAGTTGTGAAAATGATCTTCCGTCAGTGGGGTCGACCTTGCTGCAACCTGTTTGCTTCACCTCCTAAATGAGTGCAGCAATTACTTCGCCCTTATTCCTCCTCCAGGAAAGTCATCCAGAGACACTGTTCTCTACAATTGGCCCCCTGGTCTCCTGTATGCCTTTCCCTCGAAACCTCTAATTCCAAAATTCTTACAGAAAGCACTCAGGTTGAAAAGCACAGTAATACTCATTGCCCCCGACAGATTTGGTCCCCCTTCCTGTGGCCTTATCTGATTCAACAAACTTGGATTCTGGACCCCGTTCCAGAACTTCTGTCCCATTCAGATGGACTTGTTCACTCAGACATTTTGAACCTCAACTTGACAGCATGGTTCCTCCAATTCCATTAGTTGCCAGGCATCCTAATATTTCCTCCTCAGTATGCCACATCCTCTTATCAGATCATAAATATTCCACTCGTAAACTGTACTCCAGCAAATGGAAGAGGTTTACAATTTGGGCCCATGAAAAACATATTAATCCCTTTTCTGCTTTTATAAAGCATAATTTAGACTTCTCTTTTCCATGCTGGAGCTTCACCTTCTACCATCAGATAACAATTAGCTGCAATTTCTAATTTCCATAATGGTGTGGAAGTATGTTCTTTAGCCACTCCTAGACTTTGTAAATCATTCCTAAGAGGTACGCTTTTGTTGAAACCCCCTTTCAAAGATCTGACACCTCCTTGAGATCTGAACTTAGTCTTAAAGACCATAATACATTCTCCTTTTGAGCCCTCTGTGGAATGTGATCTCAAGTGTTTATCTTGGAAGACTCTGGTTTTGGTAGCCATTACCTCTGCCAGATGAATTTCAGAGATCCAGGCCTTGTTGTTTGAACATCCTTATCTGATTTTCCACAAGGACAGAGTTTCTTTATGAACAAACCCCTGTTTTCTACCCAAGGTAGTCTCTGAGTGTAACATCAATCAAACCATTAATTTACCATTTTTCTTTCCAAACTTTTCCGACAAAGGTGAATATTCCTTACATTTACTTGATATTCGCAGACTATTACATTTCTGTCTTCGCAGAACAAGAGACATTTGAAAATCAAATCAGCTGTTTGTTTTCTTTTCTAGTGCAAAGTTGGGTAAGCAAATCAGCAAGGTAACTCTGGCTAAATGGCTGAAAGACTGCATTTTATTTATTTGTGATAAGAATAAATTAACCTTACCTAGTCCCATGAAAGCACACTCTACAAGATCCGTAGCTGCCTTGAAAGTTTTCCAGTCTAGAGCTTTGATGGATGATATATGTGCAGCAGCTTCTTGGGCTCTCCCCATACTTCTGTTGCTCATTACAAATTGGAATTGGTCTCTAGTGGAAGAGCATCCTTTGGTTTGATGGTGCTCAGGAATATTCTTCCATAAGTCCACCCAAGATTTTAAGTAGCTCTGTCCCATCTGTCAAGGATAAAATGAAGATTGACAACATGAGATAAAGAAGTTATGTACTTACCATAATGTTCCATCTGTGCTGACTATCTTCATTTATCCTCGACTCCCCTCCCTCCATCCCTCGACCTTTAAGTATGTTTTTGGTATTGCAGATTATATATTGTTGAATTATGATTTTTCAAGCACAGTAGATATGGCTTCAATTTGGGCTGTATTTCTAATATATATGTTTATCGATCTGAGGTAATTGTGAGAGAGGGATTGTGGGTAGAGGTGAAGCTCGAGAGTTTTTGGCTGGTGCGAGCTGTAGTAATGGCTAAGTCGGTTCCAGTATCGGAACCGGACCATCTGTCTAGGATAAATGAAGATAGACAACACAGATGGAACATTATGGTAAGTACATAACTTCATTTTTACCTGAATTCTGCTGAGACTGTTTGTTCTGTTTTTTTGCTAAAGCTGGATGAGAAGAAAGAAAATCCCTTGGACAATTTGGAAAGGGGGGGGGGTGAAAAATCTTGGAGATTCTGTAAATCAGCTTGCTGTTTTCATCACACTATATCGCCTGTACAGCAGAAGGGCCAAACACTAAATTTCTATCCAAGGGAGAATTTAAAATCTCTTTTTTACATCATCTGGCAGGTTCTGAGAATGTAGCCAAGCAAATCTCCTTAAAACTGTACCAGTGGCCATAGCCTTGGAAAAGTAACAGTCACACACATTGCAAACAATGGGAGTGACCTGTGCAATAGAAGAAACTAAGTTATTTAAAGCATATTTAAAACATTCCTCATACTTTCAGAATTAGTTAGTACAAATTCTAACACATCAGCCTGAAAAATATTCTGAAAATCAAAGTTGCAGAGGTTTTCTCCATACCTGTCAATTTTCCCATTCTTATTAGAAAGAGTAGCATTGGAATTAACTAGGTGTTTAGCAGCACTGGAGTCAGGTTTGGGAATAGTGTATAAAAAGGAGTAAAGAACTTTATACATTTCTGTCTCCCTTTTTAGGAACAGCTGCCTGGTTATTAGGAAAACTGTAGGTAGTAAGACACACGCAAGCAAAAAAAAGCAGACAGAACAGAAGGAAATAATGTATGTTCTGGAAATTCCTTCTGCAACAACTCAGTATTTTCTGAGGGACTGAGAAACCTCAGTGTTTCCGAACTAAACACTGATTCATTCTAGCAATAGAAACCCCCCACAGGGAGAATCGGAAACTACTATCTCTTTCGAATCTAAATCCAAAATCTGAGGACAAAATCCTGAATCTTTCCCTGCATCTTTCTGTTCACATTTAGAATATTGAATCCGTTCAGGAAATGAAACTACTTTACAAGAAGGATCAGTAGCCTGAAATAAACCCTGAGCCAGTCCCAGTAAACTTCTCATGCCCAGAGAAATGTTGAGGAGTAGATGCATACTTGGGTTTCTGTTTCTTTTTGATTGTAAAAATGTGATTAACTGTGTTACCAATGACCGCTTCTGCCGCTTCCCCTGGAATGGGCACAACATTCTGATGCAACAGGGAAACCTTCCCTGTTCCCTTTCCCAGGTCCGATGAGTGTGTATCTGCCTTGCCCACTGAGCGGTCTCCAAAAGCCGAGGATGTGGCTAACTCCTGGTCCATAGTGGCTGTAGGTACTACACCAGAGGTAATCCAAGGTAAAAGATGAGTGGTCTGAGGTACAATAAATGGCCACAGAAGAGTCATCTTCCTGTGGCTGAGGCAAATTGCTAGCCTGCTGTGGTGGCAAAGGCTGTTTGTTTACCATTTTTCTTTTTGTGGCTGGAAGAAGGATCAACCATGGGACTGTCGATCTGTTCCATGGTCAAGACGAAAATGTTTCCTCTTTCCTAGGGAAGACAAATGCCGGTAAAACTACCAGTCCACAAAAGTAACTTTTTTGACAGAAAAAAACAGTAAAAAGCACTTTTAAAACACTATAGTGGTCCCACAATGGAAAAATAAACATAATTTCACAATACAAAATATGTTTTCAGTTAATTTACATTACTTTTAAATAGATGGAAAAAATGAATGCTCTGTTTAAAAGAACGTTACAGTCTCAAGGCAGTCTGTTAAAACACAGTACCTCTAGCTTCAAAATAACTTTCCTGAAGATGAGAGTAATACAGTGACAAATTTTAGAAAATGGGAGGGTTTTTCCCAAAGGGAACTTAAACTGCCCAGCAAAGGAAAGCAGAAGCTGACCGTCTTATCTTTGGAAGCTTCAGAGGGGCATACTGTTTCGTTACAATAAAACTGTGAAAGGCTACCCATCCCAAATTTGTCTTTTAGTTAGCTCAGCTCGAGCTGCCTGACAATTTGGGCATGTGGAAGGTACACCGAATCTTTGGAAGCTGTCCGGCTGTTATATTCTTGGCATGATATTTCCCATATAACTAAGGCTACTGCAGCAGTGATCAATATGAACATCCTTTGCTTGTAGTAGCTTTCATTTCTATACCGGAGCATGTTAACAGCACCTGGCTTGAGTAGCTTGTGGAACCAAGTCATAGGTCGTGAGCTGTGCACTCATCAGTCATGCACATAAAACATGGGTGCCAATTGAGGGGCATTTAGTACCTATGTCATCTGCATAAACATCGTGTAATTTAACACCTTTCATAGTGCAAATCGTTGTGTACTTGCCTATATGTCATGTGACAATACATGACAATCTCTTATGGCAGACATAGAAATGAAGGTGAGTTCCCTTTTGTTTCTCTGTGGATGTTGGCCTTGATGCACACAACTGACAAAAAATGAGACTGACCTACATGGTGCTCTGATCAGAGAAATTAAATAAAATAGTGAAGATGATACTCCATTAGTCTGCCACTAAGTGTTTGGGCTAACCTTGAAATGTTGCTATTGAAACCAAGACTCTTAATGTGTCAATTGTACAAGATTACCTTGATGATCCAATGTATTCCTATCATTGTACAACAATATGTGATGTTGAATTTCTTTTCTGTGTATATATTTTAAATAAGTTAAACTAATGAAAATTTTCTTTGAAAAAAAAAAAAGACTGCCACTAAGGCTGTCTCATTTTTGTTATCCTTCCAGTGACTGTGCCAGTTTATGGTATATGCTTGACATTTTGGTAGTCTTGTCACAGTATTGCCTGAACTTGTGGAGATGGGATTTGCAGTTTAGGGTGGTATATGCTAGTAATATTCTGTAGTTTTCACTGGGATTCCTTTCATTAGTTGCATCTGCTGAGTGAAGTGAGAAACTTAGATGAGCACTTCTGTTTTTTTTTTATTTGTTTGGAGGACCCCTTCCACTTTTGCTACTGGCTTTCAGTTCCTTCCCTGATTTTACTCTTACAGACTTGAGGTGGATTTTTTTTAACTTAATGCTAGAGAAGGTGAACTTGGATGTGGATGATGTATTCCTTACTGGCGGCAGAGCATGCAATAACATATGGATGGCATTACTAGTCCCCCTACCCACAAAACAGGAACAGTGTGCACATAGCTACAGGGTGACTCTTGAGTTTCCAGTAGTAAGTCACTGGCTACTGCAAAAACTTCTCCCTATGAAGGAAAGAGCCTTGGTTGCTTGATCTCCCTCCCCTGATTACTGATGCCCTTCCGTCTGCTAGTTGTGACTCAATCTCCTGTTACTAGCAGCACAGTTAAACTTGCTGTCATTTGTACCAGTGAGCCAACTAATTCATCTTTTTCTGCCCATCAGACTTGTGTCCTAATGGCTAGGTAATTTATTGAAGCAAACGAGTGATAATCTTGACTGTGAACTTTAATAATGATTTTAATTGTAAAGACCCATGTGCATACAGACCAACAGATTTTTACTAGTAATCAGCATGATGTGTACTGTAGACAATGGCCAAAATGAAAAGCTGTGACTTCACTATGTTCTGTAGGGACTTTGCAGTGCCCATCTATAAATGCAAATTGAGTGAAATACTGCAGTGTATGCAACTGTTTTAATATATAGTATGGATAATTATATAGCACTGTACTCAGTAGTTGTATTTCCATTATATTATATTGGTAGATTGTTGACTACTAAGGCCTGAGAAATTTCTCTTTGCTGTTTATTGCGGTTTCCAACTGGAATGCCTCAACTCAAAGATTTCAGGCCACAAGTCAAAGATTTGTAGTGCTTGGCACTTCACACAAATGGATGTTTTCTTGTATTTTGTATTTGAGAGTCAGTTTTGTTAACATTGTCCAGTGATGCAGCTTCCATGTTTATAGACATTTTTTTCTGGTGACATTCCCTTATTTTTCAAGTATTTATTGAAGGTTTTTGTAGCCTTATTTCATTATATTTCAATCTTCTCATATCTCTAACCCACTTTAAACATCATGTGCTAAGTTTTTTTAACCACTTCTGTTTACATGAGAGCATAATTACAGCAAAGTTAGCTTTCTGATTCTAAAATTTGCAATTTTTACTTTAGCTACATTAGTATACCTATATTAATTAAATTAAAAAAAAAAAAAAAACTTATGTTTGTACTTGGTATATGCTGAACAGCTATCCAATTACTTTGTTTCTTTTAAATCTGGTAGTGCATTCTGATGATTTCACTTCTAGGTTGCCTGCATAGCTTAAGCAGCATACTGTTTTCCAGCCCTTTTCAGTTCTGTTTAATGTGCTCACTCATAGTCCCTGTAAGGGGGCCAAAGCAGTCAGATGATGGGTGGGGTTTGAATCCCCTTTTTGGTAACCAGTTTAGAGAGAGAGGGATGGTGGCTGATTGGTGAGGTTTGAGTCCCACCACTGCCAGCAGCTGTGAATGGTCTCCAAGAGTATTACCTCTTGAATTACACCACTAGTGATGAACAGCTTGACACCCAACAAAGGTACTCTAATACAAATCACTTAACTCACTAAGTACAATATAGCCACAAGAGCATGCAGGTAATATGCAGTGTTCCCTGCTTATAGATCTTTATCAGCCAAAGCCACAAACAGGGTTTACACTGAACAACCCACCAAACAGAGTTTTTAACCTTGCTCCCCAAATTCCATTTTCACAGCTTTTGAGTTTGTGTCTTCCAATGCTCACTTCTGTACAATAGCTGTTCACACTTTTTCATTCACCTATAAACTCACACTGATTTTCATGGAAAACTGATGATATTCTTCAACACTACAGGGTCCTATTCTGGCTCGTGGTAATAGTGTCACCATCCCAGGTTGAAGACCTTCAGTTACTGTTTCAATATTGTTACTTGCATACAAATATTTCAAACATGGGCATTAAAGCCCCTCTAGCCTGCCAATATATCAAACCAGTCCTCTACTTAACTGTGTTAGAGTTGTTTTTTAAAATGTCTAAACTGGTGTTTCCTTTTAATATAATTTGGTAGCCTTTTCAGTGCATTAGCTACTGTGTCAGAAAACCGATTGGCATCTCTCTCATACCCAATGGCGGCTTGTGGTATTGGACTGCAGCCCCCCAGCTGAAAACAAAACAAAAAAAATCCCAGAACTCATGTATGCATGTGTGGAAACTCGAATCCGGACTGCTGTTTAACCGGTCCGGGTTAAGAAGAAGGCAGCAGTCTTACAGGTGCCCCAGAAGTCTTTGTGGTTACAACTGCATAGACTGGAAGGGGATTGAACTGCAAGGTCTGCAGTCTGTGCATGTTCGGAACGCACAGAGGCAGCGCATACATGCGGCGCCAAAAGCAGGAGCTTGGGGAACTGGCTTATGGAAGAAACGGCAGTCTGTGCATACTCGGAACACAGAGGCAGAGCACACATGCGGCACCAAGAACAGGAGCTTGGGGAACTGGCTTATGGAAGAAATGGCTGGGTGCTTTTGTTTTGAATGAAGCTTGGCGATCTCCAGGTACATGCTTTAGTGATTGTGTGTGTGTGTGTGTGTGTGTGTGTGTGTGTGTGTGTGTGTGTGTGTGTGTGTAAAAATGCCCCAGGTAACTATAACTGGTGGCTAGAGAGAGTAAACCCTCAACCTTGGGTGCAGGTTGCAAGAACCTGAATTCCCTACCCACCACCACTTGTGAAAAGCATTCAGATTTGTGCCTCATATTTATGTCCTGTTCTGTTCCTCATAAAATTTGTGGTTTTCTGGATTTTCAGACATTTGAATTTCATTTTATTCTAGCAATTTTCTAAGTTTATAACATCAATATTTGAAATGTGTCCCTATTTTTGGGGCTGTATTCCCCCCATTATTGGCTTTGTGCAGGTATTTTTGTGCTAAAACGTTGAGAGCTATGGTGAGAACTGAATTCACTGAATATGTTTGGGGCTGTATTCCCCCATTATTGGCTTTGTCCAGGTGTTTCCTGCTAAGAGGTTGACAGCTATGGTGAGAACTGAATTCACTAAATGATAGCCATTTAAGTTTCAGTCTTCCTGTCTTTCAACAAACAGCTGATTTGGCATAGTGGTATGTTGCTCTGACTGTAGTGCACAGGGTCCTGGGTTCAAGACTTGGCAGTGAAATGCATGGCGGTAGCACAGCATTTTATTCTAGCAACTTTCCAAGGTTATACAAACAATATTTAAAATGTGTCCTTGGTTTTTGGGCTTTTGTCCCCCCTCCCAATAAATTTTGGCTTTTTCCAGATTTCTTTTGCTCATGTGCTGCAAAGTCGAGAGATACAGTTGAATGTCTTGCTTCAGAGAAAGAGAAGTTTAGTGCTGCTTATGTTGAGCCTGCTTGCATTGTTAATAGCACAACAGTTAGTGTGCTCGCTTTCGATGCAGACAGCTGTGGGTTCTACTCCCACAGTATGTAGATGCATTGCTGTTACTGTACTGTGTTGTACTTTTAAAGGGGGTGTATGCTGCAGTCCTGAGAATGTCCTCTTTGGCAGAGATACCTAGTAACTATCAACCTGTTATCAGTTTGCCATCCATTCCCTATTGCAATATTACTAGCTTATCATTTTTTTAATGTAACATGGGCAATTTATTCCTCAAGGGCAACAGGCACGTTATTTGTAGATGAACCAATGGAATATAAAGTTGTTTGCTAGCAGCAACATCTTTATTAGTTACAGATCTCTTTAATGTGGAATTATTTAGATGACTTTTACTTCTGCAAAGATTGTACATATTTACTGATACTGGTGGATTGTAGAAATTTGAGTAGACGTTTATGATGGAAATGTTCTGAATTGGGCAGTTTTCATTATTGGTGTAAGCATTTTGTTTAATTGTTTACTGGAAAATGTTCAAAACAATACATTAACCCCCCCCCCTTAACTGTACTGTATTAAACAATGAATATAATTTAATACAGTCAGGAAGGTGTATCAAAGAACACATGTATGTTTCATGTGCAAGGGGCCTATAGCCCAAAGTTGATCTTTATCTGCCACTGGCCAGATGTATTTTCTTTGAATGTGGATTTCACTGCTGTTTCAAGGGCAGAAAAGTTTAATGCTAAGTCTATTTTCATTGTGAGACTGCATTGCTTTGTTTAGCAAATGTCTATTAGTGTTTGTGCTGTAAAATGTAAAATATAACTTTTAAATGAAATCAAAATCATCGTAGAAGTAAAACTATGCACATTAGTGTTTATGGTAAATGGGGTGAAATAGCCAAGTAATGGGACATTGGAATGGCTGTAGGGGGGAGGCCTCATTCGACCATGATTTTGTGAGGGGGGAAGGGTGACAAACTCACAGCCCCGGCTGAACTATACCTCTCAATTGTCCAGATTTTCACAGAATGAATAGATTTTTGCTTCTTATTTTTGGTTTGTTCTTCATAAAATTTGTGTTTTTTTGGCAAATCATTTAGGAATGAAGTCACTAAATAATGAAAGACATTGAGTTTCGGACATCATACCCTTCAGAAAAATGCATGCTAAAGCAAGACCTGTTATTCTATCAACTGTCTAAGTTTATACAACAGCAATTTTTAGTACTGTCTGTATGTTCCCCCAATATATTTGGCCAGATTTCCTGCTTTAAGAGATTGAGAGGTACGCGCAAATAAATTGCTTTATAGAATTAAGTATATCCAAACCTCTCAACTGTCCCTGACTTTGGCTCAAAATGTTGCTCTTCCCCCTAATAATCCCTCTGCAAAATGGCAATTTTGGAATAAAATGTGGAGGGTTTATAATTAAGAAATAATTGTAATGATCAGAGTTATAGATTACTTTTATTTCAGAAATGCATGTAGACTCTCTTATTTTGTCAGCTACTCAACAGTACTAATATTAAAAAGTGTCCCTTCTTTGACAGGTTCCCAGCTGTATTGTGTGGTTATTTTATATTTTTGCATCACATTTTTGGTCTGTTTTTCATAAAATTGTGGTTTTCTGGCAAATTAGTGGCAAGTCATTAAAGACTAAAGTTAGAAAATAATGACAGACATTAGAGTTTCAGATTTCATACCCTTCAGAAAATTCATACTAATGCAAGATCTACTCTTATCTTTCTAGGTTTATAAGAGCAGTATTTCAAAAGTGTCCTTATTTTTGGGATTTTGTCCCACTTCTGTTTATGGCTTTGTCCAGATTTCTTGCTTTGAGGTTGAGAGGTATGACAAATGTGTCAGGGACATCACTGTCAGCCAGAGACATTTCAAAGCCTTAGGTATTGAAATGCATATGACAGTATTTATAATAAAAGACAGGATGATTACAGTATTTTTAGAAGCTCACTACATTTGTTGGAGACATGCAGTCATCTTTGCAAGCTTTACCAGTAAACTAAACAGAATGACAGTTTATCATGTGTGGTCCACAACCTGTGCAGCAATCCTTTAAGCAATTTTATCTTGAGCTAGTTTCTTGTTTGCTGTTCATTTTTTACTTTGATCATGTTTTCTCCATGAAACAAGTAGATAGTTGTTGTCAGGCAGCAGGTCTTTTTTGGATAAGAAACATTTGTACAAGTGGGGGTATCACAGAGATTGCTACTTTCAGCATGTTACGTGGTACTTTTATAAAGCTGAATATAAATTATAATTAGAAATGCAGTACAAGGAGGAGTGGTTTGAGTTGAGTGCTGTTTGTTTTTTATACTTGATTTTGACTGGCATTCCAGTAATGTATTTAAAAAGCAATTTATTTTTTCATGCATCACAACCTTTTTGTTGCCATTTAGATATTATGTAAGCTGTCATGTAGCCAATGCATTGAAATATATTTTTTTCTACACTTCATTTTGTTTTGATTGGACTCTCATGACTATTTAAATATGCTGCCCTGGGTGCCAAACAGAGTCTCAGTTTTTCTGGTTTTGAGCATAGCTCTGCCCCTTTCCCGTTGGCCCCACCCATTTAACTGTCTCCTGCAGCCCCCCTTTGATTTGAAGTTACCAGCCACCACTGCTCATACCAATATAATGCCCATTTTAATTTCTCCAAGTCTTTTGGGTTTCTAATACCATGATGGGAATGGACCACATTCCGAAGTCAAAATATGATTAAAGTTCATGAAATCATTATTGTTTCCATCTCTGATGTTAGCCAGAGGTGCTCTTTGCAGCACCCGCAATGTGTCCAGTAGTGATTCCTTCTGCAGTTCGTATGGAGCTACATGTACTGGTAAAATATCCAAGTACAATTGTAAATTCTTTTTTTATACAACCTGTTGCTCCTACTACTATTGGAACTGTCTGGGTATCCTTCTTCCACATTACTAAGATTTGAAGGAAGAAATTACAGCATTTTATGATTTTGTCTCTCTCTGTATGAAAGACACTGTAGTCATTGGGTGTAGCAATTTAAATGATCACTGCTACTTTTGTCTTCTTTTCATGGACTACTGTATCTGGTTTTCTTGCATCTGTGTTTTGAACTGTTGGGTGATCTCGTGATATAAACTTCATCATTTTCTGTAATGCGTTGTGGCTCATGTTTCCAGTCTTTCAGCTACTTCAGTATTATGTTTCCACAATCTCCAGTGCAACAGTCTTGTTAGATTATTATGCCTTTCATTATACAGTCCACCTGCAATTAGTAAATCACAACCAGCAACAAGATGTGCAACTGTTTCCAATTCTGTTTTACAAAACCTACATTTATCTGTTTCTCCCACATATTCAACAGACTTTGTGAACCAATGTGTAAATAGTCCACTAACTTGGGGCGCCAATATTAACCTTTCATCTTTTGGTTTAAATTCACCTCTCCTTAACCAGTCCTGTCTTCGATCCTCATCAACATGAGGTTGTTCCAAGAGTTTTCTATGCTTGCAACTATTTTTATGCATTTTCCACATTTCTTGTCTTCTCATCTGATCCTTTGTCTTATATTCTTTTCTTTTTTTTTTTTTTTTTTTTTTTTTTTTTGGCACATTCAGTTCCTGCCTGATTTTTATCTGCTTCTGGTTTGATTTCCATTCCCACTTGATGCCGATATGTTTCTTCTAAACTAAGCAGGGCAGTCATCTTAGACTTATTCTCCTCATGTTTCAAAACGTTTGGGTCTTATGAGGTTAGCAAATATGTACACAGTCCCATGATTGCAGGGCTATACATAAAATCAATTTCGAGGAGGCCCATACATCCTTCAGAATGGGGAATATATAGTCTTGGTATGCACTGATATTTTTTTATAAATCATGAAGCATCCAACGTATCCAACACCTTTTGGGGCCAGTCAATCACTCTAAAACTATAAGTTAGGACAGGATAAGCAAATTGATTTATAGCTTGGACTTTGTTGCTAGATGTCAATGCTGTTTTCAGTATTTGGTCTTCTAAAATATTCCATACTAAGTTTTATTCGCATTTGTTCATGCTTTATTGTTGATCCTCATCTGCTACACAGGCTGCCTGATGATTCTGTACTACTCTGTGATAACCCCAAACATTCTCTGAGGTAGTGGTCTGTAAATGCCCTGCATACTTGAATAAGGTCTCCTGTTGAATATCTATATGAGATATTTTACAAATTCAGATATTTTTAATTTGTCATAATAACTTAAACGTTTACATCTGTGGATTCCTTTGATATATTTCTGCTGTACTCTTTCCAATTTACCCATGCTAGTTTTATGACAAGGTTTCCATTTTATTATTCCATACTCAATTTTTTGTGTAATGTAACTTATAGTGATTTCATTATTTCCAAATTCTTAAACTTTTTATAAATATTTTTATACAGCCTGTAGTTTTATAACTGTAATCAACCAATTGGATGATATAAAGAGAGAAACTCAAAGCTCGATCTATCCATATACCGAGGTCCTTCAGTGAATCAACGGTGATGTTTTAAATATTCACCCTTCAATCTGTGTCTCTGAGATTGCATTTACTTGGGTTTTGGATGTATTTAGCAGCATATTATTACTGTGCCCCCAGATGACCAATTTGATGACGTTCTTTTGCCAGACATACCCTATCTCTAACACTTTTAATAGTTTATGCATTTTCAAGTCATCTGTATACAAACTATAGAACACCTCAAAGGAAAAGGATGGTTCTGAAAGATAAAAGCTAAACAAATAATGACTTAGGACAGAGCCTTGTGGGGACACCCTAACTGTAACCCAAAATTTCACCTGTGCAGTTGGTTTCTGGTATTTGCCATGTCTTATTTATAAGCCGTGCAACCTCCCATTTAATCAAGATTGCATCAATCCAGAGTTATTCTAATTAATTGACCATTGTTTTGTGTTTGACCATATCAAAGAAGGAAGTTGTCTATATAAATTATGTAACATAATCTTTCATTTATAGCATTTATTATTGTTGGAACAAAGCAAATAAACACAAATGATTGTTTGTGTAGTTTTAATTTCTCTAAATGCTAAGGTTTTTGTTTTTGCAGGCATGTCTGGAATGGACCCCATCCCTAAGTTGGGGCATAATTAAAGTTTAATAAAATCAGGTCTGAAGTTGTCAATCTTCATTTTATCATACGTTCATAGGTAGGTACTAGGCTATTGGCCCAAGGGCCTATAAAAGCCTAGCCAAAAAGGTATCCTGGCTTTTGCCACCCAAGAAAATTATTTTCCTGTGCCCCTGTCGAGCAGAGCCACATAGGTGATCCCTGGGGTGAATTTCCTATTCCCATCCAGTCATCAAGGTTTTTCTTTGAGTGCTAATGAGGAGCTTTGTTTGATATAGGTAGTTTGTTCTAGAGTATGGGAAGTCTCTGGGACAGGAATCTGTCCCTCCAGCATGTTCTGTTTATTGTGGTGACAAGGCTTAGGTCCCAAGAGTGTGTAGCTCAGAGGGATTGGGATTTTTTTAAGTGGAGCATGTCCAACAGCTGTGGGTTTGACATAGCTTTGTATATTAGGCGATATGCGATGGAGTAAAGCTGGAGTTTTTTGAGATGGCCTGCATAAGGCATCTGTTTGAGGCCGGTAATCCTCTTTGTGAGGTATTTCTGTGGCCTTTCCAGTTGTTGTAGATGTCTTGTGAGGTACATACCAAATGGGGTGTTGTACTCTATAAAGGGTCTAATGAGTGACGAGTGGAGGGGAACAATGACCTCTTTTTTTTTTTTTTTTCCTGGATGAGAAACCTTTTGTGATGAGGTGTGCCACATAGAAGGATTTCCTGACTACTGTGGCGATGTGATTATCAAAGGAGAGTCTACTGTCCACCTGTGTCTTAAGGTGTCTCATCACACTTTCAGTGTTAAGTAGACTACCACCTATGTGGTAGCTCATGGGTACAGAGTTTTTACCAAAGGGGATGACCATGCATTTTTTGGCATTGAGCTTGAGGCCATGGCTTTGACACCAGGCATATGTCTCCATGAGGCCCTTTTTGTAGGATGTCCACATTAAGAGTTTCGATTATGGCTCCTAGTTTGCAGTCCTCTGTGAACTTCGTTAGCCAAAGACCTTCTGTGTTAGCCTGTATGTCAGAAAAGTAGATAGCAAACAGGAGAGGACCCAGGACTGAACCCTGTGGTTCTCCACTTGTTACTGGTCTGAAGTCTGATTTGGAGTCTGCTACTTTCACAGTGTGGGTTCTGTCAGTGAGCCAGTTGGCATCCCATCTTGTGACATAGGGATTTATACCTAGTTTAGTGAGTTTATCTACAATTCCAGAGTGGGGGATGGTGTCAAAAGCCTTGGCGAGATCTAGATAGGCTGTGTGAACCACCTTACCCTCGTCTACGGCTTTGGTGACTGCTTCAAAGAAGTCTATCAGGTTTAGGAGACATGATCTTCCTTTTACAAACCTGAACTGGGTGGGGTCCAGAGTTTGGAGATTCCCAATGTCTTTGTTTATAAGATCCATGATGATACGTTCAATGGCCTTGCTAATGGGGCGGTAGTTATCCTTGATCAATGGGTTTGGTTCCGAGCATCAAAACCATCTCGGCGGTTTCCAAAGCTGGCACAGGCCAAAAACTCTTGAGCTTCAACCTTACCCACAATGCATCTCTCCCAGTTACCTCAGATCTCAATTGCTACTTTCCTGGACAGACGTGTTTGTCTTTGCTCTCCAGCTAAGTCAGTTTATTTACTTAGACTTGGTGGAAAAATTAGTAACTAACTTACTACATCTTTTTTTTTTTACATACCCTTTTTACTTGTGCAAGTTATTATTACAATTGTTGGCATTTTCTCTCCCTTTCCATACACTTTTTGTGTACTTCTTTTCTATCATTGTTGGTAGAAAAAAATGTACCTTGTGTTTAGTTCACCTTTGAATCTTTACGAGTAGCTGTTAGTGCTCCAACCTTTTGTCATGAGTATGTGTGGTGAGAGTGCTTTTTCTTATTAGTATTGCTGACAAACCTAAGGGTCCCCCTGGCTTTAAGAAGTGTCAACATTGTGGCCACAAAATTCCAACTTCAGGCACACACGCTTTGTGTGTCTAGTGTTTAGGACCACATCACCTGCAGGAAGATTGCGGTATTTGTCATGGCTTCAGTCACCAAGCCTTAGCAGGGAGAAAAAATAAGCTGATATTAAAAGGTTTAATTCCTACTGCCTTCAATGAGGCCATATCTGCTGAAAAAAGTAAGACTGATGTTTCGTCACCGAAAAGTATACCTATGCCGTATTCTCCAGTGGCGACTGCTGAAGTGAAATTGTCTGTGCTAAAAAGTTCCTGGACTCTGTGCAGACACCGCAGTATCAATATTCAAACACCTTCCATTGCATCCAAACCTTCAACACCGAGGGCTTCAGCGCAAATTCAAACTGATGGCTCAGTTCCACAGATCCAGGGTCTGTGCATTGTTTCAGTGCCGATTGGTTTGATACCTAGTATTTCTACTTGGCAGACACCTAGGTGTCAGTATTCCCCATCAGTTGATTCCTTTGCTGGGGAATTACCCGAGGTCTTTTTACTTAGACCCAATTCTCCTATGTCCTTCATGCATTCTACCAAAAGGCTCACGGAGACTGACATGGAGAGACTGGTGGAGAAAATTTTATGGGCGAGAGGAATTTCAGGTGTTTCCTCAGCTCTGACCCCTTCGGCTGCCAAATGTTCTTTCACCCCATTGACTACTCCTCCTTTAACCTCCTCTAAGGCCTTGGAGATTTCAGCTTTGAGTTGTCCAGTGTTCACTGCATTGGTTCCGATAGTCCCTGCTACTTCAGCAACGATTGAAGCTCTGAGTTCTTTGGCTGTATTGGATCCGGATAGCTGCCTTATTGGCTCTGAGGGGCAGGAGCTGACTCCGTTTTTTTTTTTTGGTAGTCATTCCTGTGCCTTGGGGCTTTGGCTAGGATTAGCTCAGCACCGGATTCTGTCTTGGGCCTGTCTCGGAGTGGGGAGTGACCACTGTTCCAAAGCAGTCTATTTTGGTTCTGGGCTCCCTTCCCTCTTCGGGGTCAGCCTTTGAGGCCATGGAGAGGGTTTTGGCTGCCTCAGCCACTTAGTTGACCTCTTCTTCCTTGAAGCATGTTCCTTCCTCTAGTCTGGTTCTCCAGCCAGCTCCTCCACTGGGACAGTGAGTGCTAAAACCTCAGGACACTTAGATTAAGATTCTGTCTTCAGATACCTCACCAGACCATCCCCCTGAGGAAGTCCCTCTGAAGGAAAAGTGCAAGAGGAAGCACTTAGATTCCCTGCAGGAATCTATCACAAAAGACCCTGATTTTGATGATAATGAGGGGTCCCCAGACTTTTAATGGAAGATGCCACCCATGAGGCAGAGGTGGTCCACAAAACCAGGGTTTCAAAGATTCCTTTTCTAGGAAACCCTATCGGCATTCCTGAACAGAGGCCCAATTGCTTTTCTCTGGAGGCAGTTGGAGGAAGCATATTCTTGCATCTAAACACCTGGCTAGAAATCACATCAGATACCCAGATGCAGAGGGTTATGTCCAGAGGCTGTGACATACCCTTTTCTCTTCCCCCTCCTCTTATCAGAAGAATCCACAATGTTCCACCCAGTCAGAGGGAACCATCAGTGCTAAAGATCCAAAGACTGCTAGAAAAATGTGTCATCCAGGAAGTCCCACCAGACCAGTTAGAGTCCAGAACGTATTCAAGATTCTTTTTTGTGCCAAACAGACAGGGGACTGGAGACCAATTTTGGATCTCTGTTTATTGAACAAGACCATTCAACAGACAAAATTCCAGATAGTCACAGTACAGGCCATTCTTCCCTTTCTGAGGAAGGCTAACTGGATGTGCTCAGTAGACCTTCAGGATGCATATTACCACATAAAAATGGTCAAATGCTCCAGGAGGTTTCTCCACTTCAGACTGGGAGACAGTCGCTATCAGTTCAGAGTTCTGCCCTTTGGTCTCACCACAGCCCCCAGGCAGTAGTAGCAGCTTACTTGAGACTGCAAGGATTCTGGGTGTTTCTATATTTGGATGACTGGTTCATTACTGCTCCGACCAGGCATCTGTTGATTTTATAGCGAGAGATTGTCCTACAGACTTGTTACAATCTAGGAATTACAGTGAATTACAAAAAATTGCAACTGACTCCAACTCAGAGAGTTCATAGGAGCAAAACTAAATACAAGCACATTTGTAGTCTCCCTTCCACCAGTGAGAATACAAAAAAAATAGGGAACAATTTCCAAAGATACAGCACAATAAGAAGGTACTGACCTGTCTAGTTTTACAAGCCCTAGGGTCTGTGGTGGCAAAGACAACTCTAGTTCCCTTGGCAAGATTTCATATGTAAATTCTTCAGTGGCTACTTGCAGCTTAGTAGTCTGTACTCCACCAGCTTATGTCCGGTCAGATTTTAATTACCAGCCTTTACAAAAAAGATCTAGCTTGATGGATGCACTTGGGAGGATATTCTTCTAGGTCACCCCTTTTTCCTGCAACAACCCAAGGCCTTAATAACCACAGATGCCTCCCAGATGGGGTGGGAGGACACTATATCTGGGCAGGACTGTCCAGGGGACATGGTCTTCCATCAAGGCCAGTTTGCATATCAGAGTCTTAGAAATGATAGCAATGGTTTAGTGTTGTGAGCCTTTCAAACTTTTCTCCCTGTAGAGACTATTGCGATCCAAACAGACAGCATGCCTGTAGTTTGGTACATCAACAAACAAGGGGGAACCAAATCTTATCCTTTGTCGAGAAGCACTCAGTGTGGCAGTGGATGATTTCTTCCAACTGATTTCTGATAGCAATGCATATTCTTGGGAGATCCAGTGTAATAAATTGAGAAGGTCTGTTCTTCTACCTCACAAGTTGTCCCTTAACCAGAGTGGCAGAAATGATTTTCTACCAGTGGGGCCAGCCTTGCTGTGACCTCTTTGACTCGCCCCTGAACAACAAGTGCAGCAATTACTTTGCCATAATCCCCCCACTGGGGGAGTCGCCCAGGAACGCTCTTACACACTTGGCCCCCTGGACTTCTCTATGCATTTTTCCTGCTTCCTTTAATTCTGAAGTTCCTTCAGAAAGCCCTAAGGTTGAACAGCAGAGTAATCCTCATTGCCCCTTATTGGCCACAACAAATATGGTTCCCCTTTCTCTGGCCTTACCTGATAAAAGCACCTTGGACTCTTGGTCCAACTCCAGACCTCCTCTCTCATACAGAGAACCTGATTCACCCAAACCTTCAGAAACTCAGGCTGACAGCATGGTTCCTCCAGTTCTGTTAACTGCTAGGCAAGTTAACCTTCCCTCTCCATTATGTAGAATTTTACTAGCCTCTCATAAGCTATCCACTCGTAAACTCTATATGAGTAAATGGAAGAGGTTTACCTTTTGGTCCCGCAAAAGGAATATTGACCCCCCCCCCCTTTCATTGCCCCATCGAAAAGATTTTAGAATTCTTATCCTCTTTTTGATGCAGGAGCCTCTCCTACTATTAAAATTCAGCTGGCAGCGATTTTAAACTATCATTGGGAATAATTCCTTAGCTTCTCATAAACTATGCAAAGCATTTTTGAAAGGAACTCTTACGTTAACCCCCCCTTTAAGGATCCTAACCCCCCCCCCAAATCTCACTTTAGTATTACAATCCAATGTTCAACCTCCCTTTGAGCCTTCTGCCAAATGTGACCTTAAATACATACCTTGGAAAACCTTATTCCTTGTGGCAATAACTTCTGCCAGGAGGATTTCAGAATTACAGGCCTTATCTTTGCAAGCCTCCATATTTGATTTTTCATAAAGACAGAGTAGCCTTAAGGATGATTCCCTCCTTTCTTCCTAAAGTAGTATTGGACACTAATATTAATCAGATTATTAATCTTCTAGTATTCTTTCCAAATTTTTTTAATAAAGGATAATAACACCCTTCATTTGTTGGATGTTCACAAACAGTTATGTTGTAACCTGCACAGGACAAGATTTTCAAAAATCAGACCAATTGTTTGTATCCTTTTCAAGTACCAAAACTGGCAAGTCAGACATTTAAAAGACTGTGTAGCCTTTTATTTATGACCATAATAATATTGATTTGCCTAGAAGGGTAAAGGCTCATTCTGCAAGATCCATGGTTACATCAGCAGTTTTTCAGTCTCGAGCTGGATGACATTTGTTCAGCAGCTACTTGTTCTTCCCCTCATTCCTTTATTACTCATTACAAATTGGATCTGTTCTCCAGGGGAAAAGCATCCTTTGGTTCAATGGTGCTCAAGAATGTCCTTCCTTTAGTCTGCCCAACATCTAGGTAGTTGGGGATGCCGTCCCATTGGTCAAGGATAAAATGAAGATTGACAACTTCAGATAAAAAAAATGATGTACTCACCAAAACGTTCCATCTGAGTTGTCCATCTTCATTTATCCTTAACTTCCCTCTCTCCTTCCCCCGTTCTTGCTAAAGTCCTTTGGTGGAACAGATAGGACACATACCTCCATGGCTGGCTACTTTTATATAGCATTTAAGGTTTCACCAGGACTGTTTAGCTCTAATCTGCAATCTGAGGTAAATGGGAGAGATCCATCGTGGGTAGAGTTAAGCTCGTGAGTTTTTGGCCTTCACCAGCTGTGGAAACAGCCGAGGCAGTTCCGATGCTCTGAACCAAAACCATTGGGCAAGGATAAATGAAGATGGACAACTCTGACAGAACATTATGGTGAATACATAACTTCTTTTTTGCTTCAGTCTTTGACATTTGATATTAGTGTTCTTTTCATCACCTGCAATGTACCCAGAATCACCTCTCTGTGGTTCGTACAAGGTTATTTTTATTGGCTGCATATTTAGATATTTCTGAGGATTCTATTTATTAGTCCAGTCACTTTTGCTACAGTTGGAACTCTGTGTATCCTTATTCCACAATGCTCTAGTTTCTGTTTGCAAGTCCTGATATTTTACAAATTTATGTCTTTCAGTTTGTAAGATGGTATAATCACCTGGTGTACCCATTTCAATCAAAGCTATTTCTATATTTTTTCTCTTGAGCTACAGTATCTGAGTGGTCCCATGTAATCAGAACATTAACATTTTCAACAATCTTTTGTGGTTTACATCTCCAGTGTCTCTCAGCTGCCTTTGTGTTGTAAAGTTTACAAAGTCTCTAGTGTAGCAATCTTGCCTCATTGTCTTTTAGCATACAAGCCTTCAGCTGTGTGTCGCACCTTGCAACAAGATTTATAACTGTTTGTAGTTCTGTGCTGCAAAAGCTACATTTGCCTGCATCTCCTGCTTTTTTGTATGGATTTTATGAACCATCTAGTATGTAATCCACTGTCTTGGGCTGCCAACATTAACTTTTCATCTTTTCGATTAACTTCACCCATCAGATATTTATACTTTTTGTTATAATTGTGAACTTTCCATTTATCTTATTTTCTGGTCCTGTTCTTTATATTCTTTTGCTTTTTTACACTTTCAGTTGTCACCTATTTTTATCCACGTTTGGTTGGATTTCTATGTCCGCTTTTTTTTTTTTCTTAAAAGCCCCTACTAATCTAAACAAAGAGGTCATCTTGGACTTATTTTGTTCATATTTTAGAATCTTTAATATGTTTTGGGATCTGATGTCAGTAAATATGTATGCAATCCTGTAATCGCCAAACTATGTATAGTCTGTTTTCAGGGAGGCCCATGCCTCTTTCAGACTGAGGGATATATAACCTTGGTAAACTGGTTCTTGTTTATCATTTGATGGACATGGAGCAATTTTCTTGTTTTCCTGTCAAGCTTATCCAGCTCTTTGTGGCCAGGAAATCACCCCAAAGCTATATGTTAAAACAGGAACTGAAAGTTAATTTATACCTTGAATGTTATTACTAGATGTCAAAGCAGTTTTCAGTATTACTTTTAGTCTTCTAAAATATTCTTTACTGAGCTTTGTTCTCATTTTTTTCATGCTGTATTGCTGCCCCTTCATCTGTTCCAAGATATTTGTACACTCCTCCTTGTTCCAAATCTTTGAAATCCCATTCCTCCTTGTTCCAAATCTTTTATATCCCATTCCTCCCCAAGTTTTATATTTTCTCGTGTCTTCAGTTTTCTTCTTTCAAATGTTGCTGTTGCACATTTGTCAAGATCAAATGACACTCCTATGTCATCTGAGAGTGCTTAGAGAAACAAGTTGTTAATCTGATGAACTATACAGTTTTAGATCATCCATAAAAAGTAAATGAGATATCCTTTCATTTGATGATTTTCTTGGAGTCAGACTAAATATGTGACCTAGGCTGTTGAGTAAACAGCTTAATGGTGACAAAGAATCACCCTGAAATATTCCACAATGGATTTTCACAACCAGTATAGCAATTTGTCCTTTTTTGTAGTTCAACTGCAGCTTAATGCTAGGACTTTAAACACAAGAAACTGCACTCCCTATAAGCCCTCCTCACTTTGGAAGATGCTGACGTGTATGCAGTCAGAGACATGGCTCAAAGATGTAGAAAGCACCCTGGCCATGCAGGACTACAATGTCTTCCATATGTTCAGACCATAAACTGAGCATGAAAGAACCAAAGGAGGAGGAGGTGCATCCATCTTCATTAAGGATAAGTACATCTCAAGACTGGTCAAATAGTATGACTCTCTTGAGCTACTCCCTGTCCAGTTAACTATAGGCAAAGTCCCCTACCACATCATAGCTAGCTATAGGTCCCCCTCCATGAAACAGGAAAAGCATACCACATACCCTGACTTACTGGAGTCACTTGCCACACAGCCCAACACCTTTACTCATGGGTGATTTTTAGTTATCCTATCATCGATTAGGAAACCTACACGACCACAACCATGCTGGCTCAGAGGTTCTTTGACTTTGTCAATGCAAATGATCTGGAACAGCTAGTCAGTGCACCCCCAAGAGGCTCAAATATCCTGGACATAGTACTCACTAACATGGGAGAGCATTGCACCCCCACCTGTGTGAAGGCATGATGGTAAGATTGGACCATAAATCAGTCTCGTTCAAATTAATTATAAGACCAAAATGCTTACGAATTTTCAAAGACAAATTACTTCCTACCAAGTGATATGAGGTTTCAAAGTTCCTCAAATGTAGATAACATGAACTCTAATGCAGAGGTGTATACCAGTGCCCTGTATAACCACTTAAGCAGTTGTACAGACTTGGCTGTACCTGACTGGATTAAAACCAGGTCTTGCCAAAAAAACAAGAAACCCTAGTGGGACCCCTAGTATAAAGAGGCTATACAACAAGAGAAAGAATCTAATGTCCAAGAATAAGAGGGAACTAGCTCAGCAGAAGTAGAAATCCCTCTTTAGCTTTAAGAAATGAATTGCAGATCTTCAAAAAAATAACCCAACACAGGCAGAGAAACTCCACTTTAATGACATGAGCAGAAAACAGCAAGTCCCATAAACTAAGCACTTTCACACCATTAAAATATGGCTTCCTCAAAGTTACATGGGAAACCAACCACCAATCATTTCATGTGATGTCACATTGAATTAGTTTGTGTTTTAAAAAACATATATTTTATATATGTGTAATAGATGTGTTATTGAAATGTCAAGAAATAAAATGCAGTTAATGAATTGTTTTAAATAACCCTTGCCCTTTCTTTTAAAATGGGTAAAACTGCAATGTTGTCATTCAAGCCGGGGGGTGGGGGGGTGACATCAAACCTAATTTGCCATTTTATCTCCATAATTTCTACTTTTAATTTATCATCCCCTCCCGCTTCACATGGTAGCACCTTGTTTATCACAAAAAAGATAAACTTGTTAAAGGTAGTGCAGGTTATACTGTGCATGTATAGACCATTGTGCTGATTTTTAGATTTGATTGCCCTCACATGTTCTAGTATTCTATCCCTTAATCTACGTATAGTCTTGCCCATGTAGAAACTGTGGAAGCTCGTGCATGTAGCAACATACACTAACATAGTAGTGTTGCAGCTGCACCTTCCTGGGCAAGATAAAGTACGTTCAAATCCATGAATGGAAACGTAAGAGCCATCGTTGATATATCTGCAAAACTTACATGCTCCACACTTGAGCATTATAGACCTTTGTCGGCTCCGTTTACAGTCCTCAAGAATATTTTTAATATTCCTTCCTCTGATATAAACAATCTTTGGTCTCAATGAAACTATTAAGAATATCTTGGGGCACAAGCCAATCTGCCAAGCATTGTTGATGGCTATCGATAATGGTGCAGCATAGTGATTTATATCTCAAAATCATAGCACTAACATTACTCATCTCCTTGTTTTATTGTTTTCTTCACTATTTCAGAACACAAAATAAGCTGAAATACAGTACTTCTCTTATTGAGAATTTCATGCCTAACTTTCAATAATAGTTTTAGGGGGCATCCCCTTTCTGAAAACTTCCCTACCAGTTTATATAACTCCTCTCTAAAGGTGTCATTGTCACTCCCTAGTCTTGACGATCTAACCATCTGACCCTTAATAATACCCTTCTTTTGATGAAAGGGGTGACAACTGTCAAAGTGTAACACAGAATTAGAAAAAGTTTTCTTTCTGTATATGTTACTATGTAAAACTCCCCTTTGTCTGGTTAGATGGATATCCAGAAAGTTGGTTTCATCCGGGTGCCATGAACTAGTAAACTTAAGGAATGGGGTAGTGTTGTTCAAAACATCAACAAACTTTGTAGCCTCAAGCTCATTACCTTGCCACAAAATCAGAATATCATCAAAAAAACTATTGTATAAAAGGATCTTGGACATACATTCTGAGGGAAAGATAAAAGTTTCTTCCCAATGCAACAACACTAAATTGGCAAATACGGGAGCACACTTTGCTCCCATAGCTACCCCAAATGTTTGGTGGTAAATCTCCCTCCAAAACTAAGAAATTTGTTCTGTAGTGCAAGTTCCATAAGGTCCACCAGGATGTTTATCCTTGTTTTGTCAATTACTTTGCTTCTCAATATACTCTCACAAAATAAATGCAACCCCTCCTCATGGGGTATAATAGAAAATAAATTAATTACTTGATGTATCAGATACCCCAATAGCTCTAAGTCGATTCAAGCAATGCCAAGAGTCCCTTAGTATGTGTTCTGCCTCACCCCCAACCTTATTAGTTATCTCATCCACAAAGGAAGCAAGGGGTTCCTTTTTACATCCCCTAGCCGCAACAGTAGGTCCAAATGGTGGGTTACTGGGACACTTGTGAATCTTGGGGATTCCAAAAATCACTGGTGTGACAGGATGTTCTACTGTAAGAATGTTCTACTGTAAGAAACCTGAACTCTTTCTTGTCTATAGCTCCCTGAAAGAGTGCATCCAGTAGGTATAAATCGATCTTGGCATATGCCCTATTAATTTCGTTCTTAGTAGCTCTACTGTAAGTGGGGGGGGTCATTGAGAATTTCACACATATTAAACACATAGTCAAAACGAGACATGATTACTAGGTCCTCTCCTTTTTCAGGTTTCATAATACGCATATTGCTGTTCCTAGCTAGATAATCTAACACTTTTCTCTCTTCATTACTGAGGTTGTCACGTACTTATTGTTTTTAAGAATTTTTCTTAATTCATTCTCTCACAGTCTTTCAAATAACATAACATCTACATTATTTGGGGGAGTAAACAAACTTTCTCTCTGTAGGTTTTTAAACCCTCTGTTGCCAGTATGGCCATTGAAAAACAGTTTAAGATTTAGTTGTCTAGTGTACATTTTTAAGCTAATAAGAACATCTGCCACATCCAAACAAAAGCAAGGAATCTTGTCAAGTCCTAATTATGAAGCAAAAATAGCCTCCCTAGCTAAGGAGAATCACAAGGCATTCTTTAACTACGTCCAAAATCTAGAAGGGAATATCCAGCTATGTGCTAAACTGGTTGTGGGCATCACCACTCATACTCAACCCAGAGGTAATGACCAACTTGCTAGCTGACAGATTTGGAGCAACCCCCCAATCATCCCTAAAGTTTACCTGCCACCATTCCTCAGCCTATTACTTTGAGAGCAGGTCATCTTGGGTGCTCTGCACGGTCAAAAATATGGCATCATATGGGACCAAACAACATCCCAGGTTGCCTTTTAAACAACTTAAAGCATGATCTAGCAGACCCACTTGCATCCCTGTTTAACCACATCCTGCGAACTGGCTATGTTCCAGCAAAATGGAAGACCGGAACAGTAATCCCCCTGCACAAAGGGGACCATCAACTGACCCTGGGAATTATAGGCCTATAATCTTGACTAGCCTCAAGGCCATGGAAAGAATAATCACCTATGTCCTTGTTAACGAAGTCCATAATCTCCAAACTCTGGACCCAACCCAGTTCATAGTCATTAAAGATGGATCATGCTGTTAAACATGGTTGACTTCTTCAAGAAAAGTCACCAAGGTCCTGGAAGAGGGGAACAACAATGCATACCACCTATCTTGACCTAGCCAAGGAATTTGACCTAATCCTCTACTCTAATATTATAGAGAAACTCTCCCAAATGAGAATTAACCCCTACATTACCAGATGGGTAGCCAACTGCCTCACTGACAGGACACATACTATCAAAGTGGGTGACTTCACCTGTAGCAAAAGACCAGCCACCAGTGGCATGCCAGATGGTTTTGTGCTAGGTCCCATACTGTTTGAAATTTAGATGTTCTTCATCTCACATTGCTGCAGTCCTTACATATGGGTAGTCCGCTGTCCTCAGTCGGCCCGAATACCAAAGTATTAGGCTGACGTCTGTCACGGCGCTTAAAACTGACATCAGGACGTCAGGGTACAAAAGTGCATGACCGACGTCATATCCTCAGTCTTTTTTGCCGCATGGTCCGATGCAGAAGCAGCGTTGCAAGTGCCATTCGGCGTTCTGAAATTTTTCGAGTTCGGAGTTTCAGACCGAATCCAAGTTGGCTAAGTACCCCGTTGGGGAATATTTTGGTTTTTTCTTGCCTCAGTGTATTACTGGATGTCAGAAAAAGTGAATAACTGTATTTCTTGTGGGAAGCAGATACCGCATAGGGATTATCATTCTTTGTGCATTCCTTGTTTGGGGCCTGAGCACGACGTTGTCGGGTGTTGCTTTTGTGCTAGGTTCAATAAACGCACTATTAAGCGAAGGTTAGATTGTGCTAGGCTGGTCTTTGGTAAGCGGTGCAATTATAATATGCCGTCGGATTCTCCGGCGCCCGCTTCTGCGAAGAAGCGCAAAGACAAAACAGTTAAACCCAGGCAAGATGAGTCGTCTGTTCCGGACGCCGGTTCTTTAGAGGCTTCAGTGGAACCGGGGGTTCTGACGGAGACTTCTCTGGAGTCTCAGGGGGAGACTTTGATTTTGCAGGATGTGGCCTCTCAAGAGGCAGGTCAGGCTGAAGGGGTTTCTCAAGTTACTGTACTCCCCTCCCTTCCTAGGGTGGTTAGGCCCTCTCCTTCTGTTTCCAAGGCTTCTCCCAGAGGCAGGCCAGGTTTAGCTTCTGTTGGTGTCACTCCTAGTTCAGCAGGGTCTATGCCTAAGAAGCACATGCTTAAAATGGCAGAAGATTTGATTACTCTGATTAGAGGTTCTTTGCCCCCTCCTGATAAGAGGCCTAGGGTGGAGCCAGAGTTGGGAAGTTTTGAGCAGGCTTCGGATGTTTCAGAGTCTTCGGCTGAAGACTTGCAGGAGTACTCTCCCTATTCTGATTCTGAGGCAGATGATTCCACTCCTTCTGCTTCTCCTCCAGAGGATTTTTCTTTTTCAGAGACACTTCATTCTATGAGGGAACATTTTAAGTGGGAAGGTCAGGACTTCTCTGATTCTCGGAAAAGGCTTAGGGAATTTTGCTTTTACCCCAACATAGGCCCTTGGCTATACCCCCTGTTCTGGATGTTGTGGAAGATGTGTTTTCAGAGGCTTCACTTAATCCTGATTCTCTGCCTCCTGCGCCTGTTAAACCGGATAGGTATTACAGGGTGCCTGAGGCTCATAAATATCTTTATAAGAGTCCTAGGGCGGACCCAGAAACTATTAGTCAGGGACCTAAGGGTGTTAAGGCCTCTGTTGTAAAAAATCCGGTTCCTCTAGATAAGGAGGCCAGAGCTTTGGATAGATGGGGAAAGAAGGTCTATACATCTTCTACCTTAGCTATGAGGGCTTTGAATTGCCAGTTTCATATGTTGAAATATCAAAACTTTCTTCTTTCTCAATTGAAGTCTAAGGTGGATGCTCTGGCGGAAGGCATTGAGTGCAAAGAATTACAAGATTTGGTGCATGTCTCTGAACAGGTGGGTAAGCATTCATTACAATGTGGTTTTGATGCTGTGCAGGCCTCGTCTAGGGTGGCTGCCACTGGTTCAGTTCTTCGCAGGCATGCCTGGCTGAAGGATCAGAATTTATCTGACCATGTTAAGACAAGGATTTTGGATGCTCCTTTGCAGTCTGATGTGTTGTTTGGTTCACCTGTGGAGTCAGTCTTGAAGAAAATGGAAGACAAGGCTAAGTCTATGCAGGCTGTTAAAGATTTTTTGCAAGTTCAGCCTCCGAAGTTTAGTAGGAATTGGCCTGCTAAGGGGTGGACGTATCCTTCTTATGATTCTCAGTCTAGGGGTAGATCTAGACGTGGTAGGGGAAGAGCTTAGAGTTCTTTTAGACCTAGAACAGGGAGTTCACCTGCACAATCTTCGGGTGAGGGCAGGGGCCAGTCCTTTCGTAAACAGGCCCAATGACCTACTTTTTCAGCTGCCAGATCCTTCTTGCCTGGCAGCACCTTTGGGAGGAAGGTTGGCACTCTTCAAGGAAAATTGGATTTTGATTACCCAAGACAAATGGGTATTGGATATCATACATCAAGGTTACAAGTTTTATTTCCATACCTTGCCTCCTTTCAAAGGCATGCCAGACGTTCCTCCTCAGCAAAGACTAGAGGCTCACAAACAAATTTCTCTACTTCTTCAAATAGGGGCCATACAACCTGTTCCTCTGTCAGAAGTGGGCCTAGGATTTTATTCTCGCCTGTTTCTAGTACCAAAGAAAGGGAACACGTGGAGACCAATTTTGGATTTATCTATCCTCAACACATATCTGGACATTCCCAAGTTCAAAATGTTGACGTTACAACAGCTTTTACCTCTGCTGGGCAAAGATCACTGGATGGTGACTCTGGATCTCAAGGAGGCTTACCTTCATGTTCCTATCAGGCTCAGTTGCAGGAAGTATCTGCGTTTTCGGGCTGGGACTTTTCATTATCAGTTCTCTGCATTGCCCTTTGGCTTATCTACTGCCCAGAGTGTTCACGAAGGTTCTGGCTCCAGTGGTAGCTTTCTTCAGGCAAAGAGGAATACAAATCTATCCTTATTTGGACGATTGCCTGATTCTGGCCCAAGACAAGGACGAACTTCTTCATCATTTACAGTATGTGATGGCAGTGTTAAGATGCCTGGGGTATTCTGTGAACGAAATAAAGTCCAGTCTAGTACCCTCTCAGGACATGTGCTTTCTGGGTGTGAGACTGAATACAGCATCCCAGATGGCCTTTTTGACCCCGGACAAACAAAAGAATCTTTCCCTTTACTTCCACCAATTGTCTCGTCAGTCCAGGCTGACTGCAAGGACAGTCCTTCAAGCCTTGGGGTTCATGGCATCTTGTATTCTGGTACTTCCCAATGCCAAACTGCATATGAGGAAGCTACAATGGTATCTCAAAAATGTATGGACACAGCACTGCCAAGATTTGGACACTGTCATTCAGATAATACCTTGCATTCAAAAGGAATTTTTGTGGTGGGCTCAGGAATGTCACCTAAACAAGGGACTCTCTGTGACCTGACCAGAGGCGAGTCAGATTTTAATGACAGATGCCTCATACAAAGCTTGGGGAGCTCATCTAAATGGAAAATGGGTACAAGACACGTGGCCTGCCAGACTTCAACATTTACATATCAACTTGAAGGAGATGTTAGCAGTCCAATTTGCATTGATAGCTTTCAAGGATTTACTTCTTCCAGGGCAGGTGTTGATTCAAACAGACAACACAACTGTCATGTGGTACATCAACAAGCAAGGGGGACGATTCATATCCTCTATGCAGACAAGCAATGATTTTGTGGGAGACTGCTCTCAGTTTACAGCTAAATCTTCAGGCAAGGTTTCTGCCAGGAGCACAGAACTCCTTAGCAGATGTGTTGAGCAGACAAATTATGGATCCCCACAAGTGGAAATTGGATCCTCAAGTATTTCAGAAATTGACAGTGTTATGGGGAACTCCAGACATAGATCTGTTCGCTTCTCCACTAAATTACCAGCTGCCAAAGTTTTGCACAAAAAGGTTTCATCCCACAGCTTGGAAAGTGGATGCTCTCTCATTCAATTGGAGCAATCTTCACGTGTATGCCTTTCCACCTCTGCCTCTCCTCCCAAAGGTACTCCTGAAGGTCAGACAGGACAAGCCAAACATGATTTTAATAGCTCCGGATTGGCCTCGACAGCACTGGTACCCATTACTGAGAAGTCTGGTACGGGAGCCTCCATGGCCTTTGCCTTCGATTCCTCACCTGCTATCTCAGGAGAACAGTCATTTACTCAATGTCAAACTAAACTCTCTACATCTAACAGCCTGGCATATTCTGTTTTAAACCCTGGAGGGTCTCAGCTTCCACAACAAGTTTTGAATGTTATTTTGGAAGCCAGAAGACCTAGTACAAGGAAAGTTTACACAGATAAATGGAGGAGATTTTTATTTTGGAGTACAGCAAAGGACTTTGATGTTTCTAAACCTAATTTAAGTGTTGCTCTTCAATACCTTACTGAGTTATTGGACAAAGGTTTGTCCTTCTCCTCTATAAAGGTTCATGCTGCAGCGATTTCTGCTCACTATGACTGTGACCCACCATTATTTTCTCATCCTTTGTTTAAGCAATTCCTTAGAGGGGCAAAGAATATAAGACCCCCACGTAGAGCTCCTACTCCTGCTTGGGACCTCAATTTTGTGTTGGAGAAACTCACTCTACAACCTTTTGAGCCTGCAGCAACTGCAGAGTTGAAATATTTATCATGGAAGACTGCTTTTTTGTTGGCCATTACCTCTGCGAGAAGGGTTTCTGAATTACAGGCCCTTATGGCAGTTGAGCCTTTCTTGATTTTCCACAAGGATAGGGTGTCTTTGCGTACTAACCCTTCTTTTATGCCTAAAGTGGTTTCTAGTGTGGCTTTAAACCAAACTATTCATTTGCCTACTTTTTATGCAAACCCCCAAAATAAAGGGTAGAGGATTTTGCACACTTTGGATATACACAGACAGTTACGATATTATTTGAGCAGAACTAAAGGGTTCAGGCAGTCTCAGCAGTTGTTTGTTTCTTTTGCTTTGGGTTCTCAGGGCAAACCTGTTTCAAAACAAACTATTTCTAAGTGGATTGGTTTTTGTATTGCTTTCTGTTATTCCCATCATGGTAAGGAGATTCCAGCTGGGATTAGGCCTCATTCCACTAGGGCTACTGCCACTTCTACAGCCTTTTAAGGGGTGGCTACTAAGGATATTTTGGAAGCAGCTACTTGGAGTTCAGTGCATACTTTCTCTAAGCATTACCACCTTCCACTTTACTCTAAATCTAGGGCTGGATTTGCCACTGCAATTTTACAGGGCATTTTGGCAGCCCCTAATGCTTTATAGTTTTGCCATCCTCCCTTACCTCTGCTTTGGGATTCTACCCATATGTAAGGACTGCAGCAATGTGAGATGAAGAACATAGTACAGTTTTGTACCTACCATAAATGTAGATGTTCGAAGATCCACATTGCTGCAGTCCAATTTACCCTCCCTCCTTCCTTTCTGTAGTGAGAGGTGGTGGTATGGTTTGGGTTGTACATATTGTAAATATGGTTAGTGCAGGGGTGGTTGGTTATTTTTTGCTGTTTTTTGGCTTTGGCCTTTCTTGTTAGGGCCTTCTGACATCTGGGGCAAGAAAAGACTGAGGATATGACGTCGGTCATGCGCTTTTGTACCCTGACGTCCTGATGTCAGTTTTAAGCGCCGTGACCGACGTCAGCCTAATACTTTGGTATTCGGGCCGACCGAGGACAGCGGACTACCCATATGTAAGGACTGCAGCAATGTGGATCTTCGAACATCTACATTTATGGTAGGTACAAAACTGTACTTTATCAAAAGTGCAGGCAAACTTGGATGGCCTGTGACTGACCAAGTTCGCTTACTATTGCAAATTGGGAGCAAACATTGTGTCCCCCAATGATGCTAATATACTGCAGACAGGGTAAACACACACAAGTGATTGGTGCCAAAGCCACATATTAAAGCTAAATGCAAAAAATGCATTATTATTCCCTTTGGGAAAGCTGACATCCCTGCTAATTACATTATAGACAGCACCCCCCTAATTGTAGACCCAGTGGTATGTGAGCTGAGTGCTATCAACCAGAGTAAACTGAACTTAGATCACCACGTATTCACAGTAGTAAGGAAATCCTTTTATATGGCGCATCTTATAAGTAAAAGCATAGCATTTAGATCTAAGAATGTTATAAGTCCATTATACTTGGCACTCATCAGACCAATAATTGAGTACAGTGCTCCCCTTTGCATGTAACTCGCCAGGCACCTGCAACAATTGGAGAGACCACAGAGGTTTCTCACCAAGAAATTACAAGGTACACAAAACAAGTCTTAGGGGGAAAGACTGAAAGCCCTGTCACTGTATTCTGACTCCTACAGGTTGCTAATGGGTAACCTGTGCCTGGCTTACAGGGCAGTCTCTGACCCGGCCCAGATGGAAATCCTATACATTTGTAAATCAAACTTCACGAGGGTCACTTGCTCCGGGATCTTAACATAGCCTCTGACATGAACAGTTCATACTGGAGAGATAGATGCATCTCCTAGAGACTGCCACTTCTTTGGAGTGAACTTCTAATTCACGTGAAACAGAGCCCCTCCCTGACCCTCTTCAAACGCAACCTAGATCAATGGATGGTTGACCGCAAATTCACTCCTGGGGTGGTGTCCATGTCTCTGCTGGACAGAGGAAGTCAGTTTTAACTACCATAGGCCTTTACCTCTGCAAACTTCCCTTACATAACCCCCGACAATTTGGGCAACTCGGGATAAATATAGCTGGGCTTGTAAGGGCTCTAGGGCCATTAGCCTAGTAACCTCCCATGAACCTATTTCTTCATAGTAACTCTATGATTGAACTTGTATATCTGCAAGTATTCTATAATCCAGGAGTGAGGCATAATATCAAATTTTTTTTGTAATCTATCCATGCTTTCTGAAATTCCTGTTCTTTTAACAGGTCTCCATTATGGCTTTATTTAACAAAAGATGATCTTTTGTTCCATACATATCTCTTATCCCCCATCTGTTCTGTGGCCATGATTATTTTTTTATCAAATGGCTGCATACACTATCCGTATCAATTCCTGTATATAACTTGCATGCCGTTGGGAGATAGGTTGTTTGTCAATAGGGTGATCTGCTGGTTCACTTTTAAGAATTAAGTATGAGTATGGTTTTCCCCATTGTTATCCGGTCCAGTATCAATTCTGGTTATATGTATAAATTGTTTTTACTTGATGCTAAAATCACAGTACAAAGATAATACTTTTAACCAAAAGTTCAGGACCGCATCTGGACCTGGTGTTTTCCAGCTGGGAGCCTTCCTTAACTTTATCTCTGTCAGTAGGAGTTTATTCTTTCCAATCTGTATCTTCTATGTCAGTGTCTCTTAATCATTCTTTTACTTCTATTATCCATTAAGTAGGCCGCGGTGGTGCAGCGGTTAGCGTTGCCGCCACACAGCAAGAGGTTCTCCCATTTGATTCTCTGCTGGAGCACCTTCTGTGTGGAGTCTGCATGTCCTCCCCGCTGTTGAGTGACACTAAAGGCATGCAGATGAGTGAGTACGGGAATGGGTGTGCCTTCCTTTAAGGTTTGGCATCGGGCTGGCAACTCGGCACTGTAAAAATCCACTGCCAATTATGAGTGGACCGGAGTTCCGCTGTGGCGACCCCTAACCAGGAAAAGCCAAAAGAAGTTACTTTACTTCTATTATCCACTAAGCCTCCATATATTGCTAAACTGGATCATCACAGATATTTCTCCAGAGTGCATTACTTTCCTCTATATTCTTGGTGGTATCTAAACTATTGCTATTTTTTTCCTATCTCTCTCTAAAAATTTGTTTGGGTCATCCCCAAGTTGTCTGTTTTGTATCCTTTGTTTATATTTCTCAGTGCATCTCCTGTTTATATTTCTTAGTGCATCTCCTAAGTTATTCAGCCTGCTCCGAGATTTTTTTAATTTATTGTTAGAGAAAGTATAACTGGAGCTCTGATCTGTTTTGATGCATCTTTGTTTTAGCTCATTCACTTTTCTAATATTTTTTGGATTGATTGCTTTTTCTGTATTCTTCCAATAATGATGCCTTTCTTAACGATTTCTCAAGTGTTTCTAGTCTGTGCTTCCATTGTGGTGATATATCTGTTCCTTTATTTTCCTTTAATAATTTATGCTTTCTTGATAATACATTGCCTATTAGTTTTACTCCTCAATAACATTCTGTTAATTTCTGTTATATTGTGTGAATCTCTCTCTATAGATGTTATTCATATTGATCACTGCTGCCATAGCTATATGGCTTATATCCTGACAAGGGTACAACAGGTGGCTTGCTTCCAAAGCTTCAAGGCACCTTCCATGCACCCAGACTGTCAAGACAATAAGAGCTGAACGAAACTAAAATACAAGTTTGGGTACAAAGCCCTTCAGAGCTTTACAGTCACTGAAGAGTACACTCCCCTGAGGCATCTGAAGATCAGTGGTCGGCTACTATGCTTCTGCTTTGCTTTGCTGGGCAGATAAGTTCCCTTTGGTTGGAAAAAAATCTTCCATTTTCTTAAAATGTATTACTTTCTTCTTAAGGAAAGTTATTTTAAAGCTACAAGTGTTATAATGGACACTCTTGAGACTGTAACATTCTTTAAAATGGAGCACTCGTTTTTTTCTGTCAGTTTAAAAGTAGTGTTAACTAACGGAAAATATTTTCTGTGGAGAAATTGTTTATTTTTCAGTTGTGGGGCTGCCATGGTATGTTAAAGTGCTTTTTACTGTGTTTTTTTTCTGTCAAAAAAAGTAATTTTTGTGGACTGATATTTTTACCGGCATTTGTTGCTTGTCTTCCACAGCAAAGAGGCACCATTTTCTGCTTCACCATAGAACAGATTGCTGGTCCCATGATCGATAATTCTTATAGCCACAAAAAAAAAAAAACAAAGTTAGGCAAACAACCTTTGCTACCAGAGGAGGATAGTTTGTCTCGGCCACAGGTGGGCATTTTGTTGTACCTCAGATCACTCCTCTTTTACCCCAGATCCATCTTGTGTAGTAACTACAGCCACTATGGACCAGGAGTTTAGCCACAGCCACTGTTTCTTTTGGAGTCCCCTCAGTGGGCAAGGGGAGAGCCTGTCTTGTCAGTCCTGGAAGAGGGATAGAAGTAGTTTTCTTGGACTCGTTCAGGGTTTAATTTAGGCTATTTATATATCTTGTAAAGAAGTTTCTGGTAAAAGAAAGAGGCAATTTCACTCTTCCTGAAGAGAGAGATTCTGAATCTGAACAGGAATATGCAGGGACGGTTTCAGGATTTTGCCCTCTGATTTCTGATTCTCTCTGTGTGCATTTCTGTTTCTCTGAGACTATTGCTAGAATGCTCCAGTGTGAGATTTCTCAATCCCTCAGAAAATACTTTGAGTTGTTACAGAAGGATTTTCCAAAACCTACACCCGTTCCTCCCTCCTGTTCTGTCTGCTTTAGAGAATTTGTATCTTACTGCCTGTAGTTTTCCTTATAGAAAGCCAGCTGTCCCTAAAAAAACAGTATGTATAACGTTCCTCAGTCATGTAAATTTTAATACACTATTCCCAAACCTGACCCAGCAGCTGTACGCCTAGTAGACTCCAGTGCTGCTAAGCCCTTAGTTAATTCCAATCATACTCTTTCTACTAAGAATGGGGAAAATATTGATAGATGATGTACTGAGAAAATTTATACTTTTCAACTTTGATTTTCAGAATTTTAAATTGTCATGCTCCTATGTTAAAGTTTGTTCTGACAAATTGTGAAAGTATGAGGAATGTTTTTATCTACAGTTTCTTTTTTTGTGAAGAAAAATCTGCATTAAATGACCGTTTATTCTACTGCTTAGATCAGTACTCATTGATTGCAGTGTGTGTCTCTCTGTTTATACTTCTTCCAGGTCTGTGGCCACTGGTACAGTTTTAAGGAGGTTTGCTTGGCTGCTTTGTCAGTACCTCACAGATTACATAAAAAATGAGATGTTAAATTCTTGATTGGATAGATATTTAGTGTTTGGCCCTTCTGCTGCAGAGGTGATGAAAAAGTATGATGAAAGTGGCAAGCTGATCTAGGGAATCTCCAAGTTTTTTTCAGCCTTCCTTTTCCAATTTTAAACAGTGTGAACAGCATTCAGGTAAACAGATGTTTAAAAAAAGTGGCAAGGTGGTTCCAAAAAGAAGTCTCAAACCTCACAAACCCAAGGACAGTTCAAGTCTGACTGTTGAGGAGACGACGTGACCCCCCCCACCCACCTTGGCTCGTTTTCTCTTCCAGAAAGTCTGAATCTCCATTTTTCTTTTTGGTAACAGATTGTTTCAGACAAATGTGTTCTGAAAATCATTCATCACTGTTAACAGATGGCAATTTCTCCTTTCCAGTGGGTCATTACTCATCCTGCAGATCAGACTCTTGTCATATTCTTCATCACATGCTGTCCTAAGGAGTGATAGAACCAGTTCCTCCTTCCCAGGTGGGGAAGGAGTTTTATTCAAGGATGTTCCTAGTGCTAAAGAAAGGAAGTGCTTGGAGACCAGTTCTTACTGTGTGTCTGGATCACATCATCAGTTCTCTTTACGCTTTAGACTATCCACTACACCAAGAGTGTTCACACAAAGTGTCTAGTTCCAGTTTATAGGTCATTGCAGACTACAGGGTATCCACATTTTTCCATATCTAGATGACTTGCTCACCTTTGCAGAGTCTTTTTCAAAATGTTAGGGATCTCTGTCTTGGGTGTGAAATCTCTTGCACAAGCTGGGATTCCAAGTGAACATTCAAATGTCTTTCTTGACTCCCTCACACAGGATTGTATTCCTGGAATGTCAGCCAGACACTTCAGTTAAAAGACTAATGTTAAATAAATAAAATAAATGATACCTTTTCTTCCGCAGAACTTTATTTAGATCTACTTCTAAGGTTTTCCACTCAGACTTCAATCACTGAGAAGGGAATACATCAGGATTTTGGGTCTCATGTCATCTGTGATTCTCACGATACCCCTGGCAAGACTCCACATGAGAAAGATGCAGTGGTATCTGAAATATCTTTGGTCCCAGCATCAACACCCTTTAACTTTTCAAATCATAGTACTGGAGTTTCAGAAGAGAAGTCTTTTGGTGGAGACAACGGAGATCTGTAAATCCATGTCTCCCTTTCTCCCTTCCTGCTGCAAAACTGTCAGTCACCACAGATGCTTCAGACTTTACTTGAGGAGCAGTTTTGGGAGGGATAAAAGTGGAGGGGGTGTAGGACATCAAGAACAGATGCAAGTACTTAAATATCAAGTAGATGCTAGCCCTGATCAATGTACTCCATTCTCTGAACCATCTTTGGTCCCCATGGCCTCTTCAAGCAGTTACTGACAATATCACAGTCATGTGGTACATCAACAAACAAGGGGGAACCAGGTCATACCCCCTTTACAGACTAGCCATGTTAGCTTGAGATATAGCTTCACAGTGCAGTCTCGCTCTGCAGGCATCCTACATTCTGTCAAAGTAAAATTGTGGTAGACAAGCTGAGCAGGACCAAGGTATACTATCACAAATGGAAACTAGATCAGGGTGTTCAAAGATTTGATCCATCTGTGGGGAGCTTCTCAAGTAGACCTCTCTCTCCTCTCTGAGCAATCAGCTGGCAAAATTGTGTATCAGCACTCCATGCAAGAAGGCCTGGAAGACAGATGCCTTTTCCTTTCTTTGGACAAGAATGTTCTTGTATGCCCTTCCACTAATAACTAGGGTACTTCTGAAGATTCATAAGGATTCCCCCAAGCTCATTGTGGGGAGTTCCTTTTGGCCTAGGCAACCATGGGTCTCCCTTTTTTTGGAAATGGCCAGAGGCAACTGCCAAAAGCTTCCTCACAAAATAGATTGACTCGCACAAGAGTAGGAGTGGTTGATGCACCCCAACATCAGTCAACTTCAGCGGACTGCCTGGATGACGATCTCTGCAAGAAGGGTATCTTGAGTTACAAGCTGCTATGGTATGCCAACCCTACCTCATTTTCTATAGGGACAGGGTTTCTTTGAGAACTAATTTTCCTTTTAGTAACCATTTCAAATATCAAGACCTGCTAAAGTGAGTTGATATATGAAAATTTGGTGTGGGTGTGGGGGGGGTGCCCCTCGCATGGTGGGTGCAGGGGGACCCCCCCCCCCCACAAAAAAGATTAAAGGAGAGAAGCAATTTTCAAAATTCACCCTCCTCCTCCTGTGTGTTCTTTTTTTTTTTTTTTTTTGGCTTGATTTGCACTCAGCATTTTGAGTGTAGACATTTCAGTAGGGAGCCCTTCTTTTATGCCTAAAGTAGTATTGGAGTTTACTTTCAGTCAAACTATCCATCTTCCCATTTTCTTTCCTAAACCAAAAAATGAGGGAGAAAGGATTTACTTTCCTAAACCTAAAAATGAGGGACCAAGGATCCTCCATATCTTGCATGTCTATAGATAACTCTGGTATTATTTTGACAGAACTAAATCTTTTAGATCTTCGGTTCAATTGTTCGTTTTTTGTTGAGGTAAGAAGGGACAATTTGTGTCAAAACAGAGTGTTTTTAATTGGTTGTTTAAGGCTATTACCTTTTTATAGTCACTATGACAAATCTATTCCCGGCAGGGTCAAAGCCTATTCTTTCAAGGCCTTTGCTTCATTTATGGCTTTTTGGAAAGGGTTGGATTCTGGAAGTATTCTAAAAGCTGCTAGTTGGTCCTTTGTACATATTTATACAAAGCATTATAAACTTGATGCCTTCTCTAGGTCAAGCTTTTCAGGGACCATTCTCCAGAAGCTCCTGGACCCTCCTTCTTCCACCTCCAAAATATAGCTAATTATGGTAATCTACCCATATAGCTAAGATTACTGTAGCAGTGATCAATATGAAGAACACAGTACAATTATGTAAGTTGAACTTACCATAACAGTGGATGTTCGAATGATCACTGCTGCAGTAGCCAGTCTCTCCCTTCATTCTATTGTTTTTGGAGTGTGTTTTTATGCAGGGGTGTCGACATTTATTTTTTGTTATTCCTAGCATGGTTCTTAAAGTGCTCAGCCTCCCTCTCTGTCTGCCGGCAAGAAAGGTCTGAAGGATTTTGCACCCAAACTTGTCTTTTTGTCAAGCTCAGCCTGACCTGTTTGACAGATTAGGCATGTGGAAGGTGCCTTGAAGCTTTGGAAGCTGTTGGTCTGTTATATCCTTGGCAGGATAGAACCTATATAGCTAAGGCTACTGCAGCAGTGCTCACTGGAACATTTATTGCTACGATAAGCTCAACTTACACAACTGTACATGTGAAGTTGTTCAATCTCACCGTTCATTCTTTACTGATGGGTTCGGAGCCGATTCCTCGGCTCCGATACGGCCAATTGCAAAGCTCGAGGTCTTCAAATAGCTCGAAGCCAAGTTCATATCCCATGATGCACCTGTAAATTACCACAGATCAAGTTTGCCTCTGCAACAGATTGGAGGTTCTGATTTAGCTCGGGCCAGATAAGCAAATTTTTCATTAAAATTTCTAAAAGTTTTTTGCTAGTTAGTATTATTAGATATTTAGGATTGTTTATAAAGTTCTTTTAGCTCTCCAGTGTGTGTTCCCTTCCCATTTACTGTTTTTGATACAATTCTAGTTGGCCTCTTTTAGGCCTAGTTAGTAGTAGTTTTCTTCTGGGTGTGGTCTGTCTAGCCTTCGGGATTTTAGTTAAGGCTTAGTACAGTAAACCTCAGTCTTTATAGATAAGGATAATTATCCTTTGTCAGCTTGCTGTGTTATTCAGTGACCTTTGTCACATTTCTTAGGTAGTTTTAGTATTACATTACTGTGTGGTCTTCTAGCCTTCTGTTTTTTGGAATAAGGCTTAGTTATTACTGTTAAATATTTTACGGTTTATTTTTCTTGTTTTTCTTTACGGCTTTTCCTGGTTAGGTGTCCTCACAGCATTACTCCGGTCCGCTAATGATTGGCAGTCAATTTTTATGGTGCCGAGGTGCCAGCCCGACGCCCAGCCTTCAACGAAGGCACGCCCATTCATGCATGTCTTTTGAATGCCACTCGACCTCGGGAGGACATGCAGACTACACACAGAAGGCGCTCCAGCCAAGAATCGAACTGGAGAACCTCTTGCTGTGAGGCGACAACGCTACCGCTGCACCACCACGGCTTTAAATATTTTACAGTAAACACTTCTTATATTAGATAAGGTTGTTTCTCAGCAGCCATTTGTTTTTGTATAGTCTGCTTGTGTGAAATTACATTTATATATGTGTGCGTGTGTGTGTGTTTGTGATTTAGCCTGCTTTTATTAAGGCTTGTATGGTATTTTTGTTCTCTTGTGTACAAAATTACTGTTATAGTTTTTTGTGGTAACAGTAAATTTTTTCTATCAGTGCTATGGCTGAACAAGATAAGCACCCTAAGTCTGGGTTCAAAAAATGCCCAAAGTGTGGCCAGAAAATGTCAGTTACAGATAGCCACATTAACTGTGTTTACTGTCTAGGGGCTCTGCATTTGCAGGACAGTTGTGCCATTAGTCATTCCTTCTCCTCTAGGGTCCTGCAGGAAAGGAAGAGGAAATTGATCGATAGAGGCTTGCTGAAGCCTTCATTTCAGGAAGCTTTGAGTGACCAGAAAGTCTTCCAAGACATCGGACTCGAAAAAGTCAAAGAAGTCATTGACTTCGGCTCCACTGCCCTTGGAGCCGACAGTCTTTTCATTTTGGAGCCGGTCGCCAGTCTTGGAACCGGTCTTCGAAGTGCGAAGAGTCCTATTCTCCAGTCAGTACCACCTTCGGTACGATCTTCTCAATCATCTATCAGCCTGTCTGATCTGGATGTGGATCATGTGGTATAGAGGCTGTTGTCGGCACTGGCATCAGCCAAAATGTTATCTGCTTCGACCGAAATGGCTTCGGAGCCGAAGACCATTGCACCGACTCTTTCTGTTCCTCCTCCGAGCCATGCTGGTCCTTCGGAGCCGAAGGAGGCAGACCTGATGTTAGTGGAACCCTCAGAGCCGACGCCTGCTCCAGTGTCTTGGGCTCAGTGTACTCCTGATGTCCTCAGCGCCTATGGAGGATTCTAGTAGCCAACACTCTCTGGTCGGATCCGGGGGGGGGGGGACAGTCTGACTTGTCGGTTCCGACTTTGCCTCTCGGGGCCTCGGCTCAGATGAGCCCACTGTTCCGGTGCCGGGGGGTGTCGACTGTTTCCTCGGATCTGACAGCTCCCTCACATTTGAGTAGGTGTGCTTTCGATGCCATGAGGAGAGTCATGTTTCCTAGGACATCCACTACCTCAGGTCTGCCCTGCTTCTGCATCACACGTCCTCACTAAGCGTAGAGACCCAGAGCCTCAGGAAGACCCAATGGGTGGCCCTTGCTCTTCTGAGACCTCACCACAGGCCCCCACTGGTGAGGTTTCCAGGAAGAAATTGTGCAAGAGGAAGCACCTAAACTCCCCGCAGGAGTCCCTCACATCGGATACTGATTTAGATGAGTCAGAAGGGTCCCCATGGTCCCCCTCTGAGAATATTTCCTTTGCTGAGACACTTCCTTTGGCAGGGGGGTGATTGGCAGTCCAAAAGCCCTGCTGAGGATGAGTCGGTTCTCCTGAAGGCTTTCGGGTCTCAGCCCTCCACTTTTTGGGTGCCTCCGCCCTTCGATAAGCTGATGCAGCGGGTCTCACAAAAGGCGTGGAAGTCTCCGGATACCATGGAGCCTGCCCTAGGAGGCCTAACAAAGTTATTTCTGTCTCACTTGACAAAACATTCTTGACTAAAGGTGTTCTGGTTGTTGCCATGGTGGTGGCAGTGGCCACCAAGAAGGAAATGTCTGAGACTTCCTCATCTATCCATCCTCCTAACAGAGACTCCAGGATTATGGATAGATATGGGAAGCCAGGATTATGGATAGATATGGGAAGCGCATGTTCAGCGAGCGGAGAGCAAATGTCACTGAACTGAACTACTTAACCCATTTTACTAGGTTACAAAGAGATCTCCTTAAGGAGTTGGGAGATACTCTTCAGGGTACAGTAGCTGCAGGAGCCTTCGAAAAAGTTGCTGCCCAGCTTGCTACCCTAAATTATATTGTCAACTCCTCCATGCTTCTCATATCCTATGCAGCTGATGGTACAAGTAGGGCAGCGGGGTACAGGAATTACTCTTAGGAGACATTCCTGGATGCCCTTTTGTTTCTTCATGGAGCCCTTCAAGTCATCCTTCGTGAACACTCCCTTTGATGGCTCATCTCTTTTTGGGTTGAAAATGAAGGAAACCTTAACCAGTTCTGAACAGGACGGAAAGACAGTCTGCCGTTGGGGTCTGTTTTCCCCCCCACTACCCGCCCCTATCCTAAAGGTCAAAGGGGAGGAAAAATGTGGTTCCGAAAAGCCCAAGGAGCCTTTCAGGACACACGTGGTGAACCCTCCTCCAGGGCCAGAGGAAGGGGTAATAATGGAATATGCTGCCCTCGCAGCAGAGGGGGTCCGCGACACATCACTTCTCTGGGAAGCCCTACCAGCGCTCTTGAGACGAGGCCCGACTGTCCTGCTCTGGAGGCAGTTGGGGGTCACTTGTCTTTGTACCCAGAAGTCTGGCTCAAAATAAAAGAGAGCTGGGTACAAAGTATCATTTCCAGAGGGCATTTCATTCCATTTGCCACCCCCCCCCAATCGTAAGAGGTCCAAACGTTGCTAGCAAAAAGAGTCATCCTAGCAGACCAAACAGGATCTAGAACTTACTCAAGATTATTTTTGGTTCCAAAGAAGAGGGGGGAATAAAGACCCATATTGGACCTCAGCAGACTGAACCAATATGTAAAGAAAGAGAAGTTTTGGATGGTCACGCTTCAATCAGTTCTTGTCTTCTTAGGGAAAGACTATTAGATGTGCTCAACAGATCTCAAGGATGCGTACTACCACATAAAGATGGCCAGGCCATCCAGGGATCACCTGCATTTCCTGTTGGGAGCAAATCATTACCAGTTTCGAGCCCTGCCCTTTGGTCTCACTACAGCCCCCAGAGTGCTCACCAAATGCATGGCGGTGGTCACAGCTCACCTGAGGTGCCTAGGATTCCAGGTGTTTCCGTACCTAGACAGTTGGCTCCTTACCGCCACCACCAGGCATAAACTGATTCAGGCAAGGGAGTCCACTCTGTCGCTCTGCAGTCATCTGGGCATTACAATCAACTCAGAAAAATCTGCCTTGTTGCCATCATAGCATATCGTTTTTATTGGGGCAGAGTTGGACACCACCACCACCACTCTAAGACTTCCAATCGAAAGAGTCCTTCTCATTCAACATGTCAGCATCCTGATATCAAAAGACAAAGCATCAGCATCAGAAGTTCTGAAAGTATTGGGCATGATGGCAGCAGCAATTCTAGCCATACCACTAGCTCGGATGTACATGTTACTTCAGTGGCAGTTCACTCAATGGTCTTACCAAGAGCTACCCATGAATCACACTATAATGATCACAAATTCTTGTAAGAAGGACCTTCAGTGGTGGTTGACCTCACTTCATGTCATGATAGGACGCCCATTTGTGCTACCCCCTCCGGCAGCCACTGTGACCACGGACGCTTCCCTGATAGGGTGGGGAGGGGGCATTTTCAGGGAAAGACTGCCCAAAGGACATGGACCGACCAAATGACACATTTGCATATCAATGTCCTAGAGATGAGAGCAGTACTTTTGGCGTTGCAGTACTTTCAGGACTCTCTAACTCTGAGTACGATTGCGATTCAGGCAGACAACATGTCGGTGGTCTGGTATTTGAAAAAGAGGAAGAACCAGATCTTACCCACTTTGTTGAGAGGCTCTCAAGAGTTTGGGAGTGGGCTGTTTCCACCCAGCACTTTCTGTTGGCAACGCACATCCCGGGGAGATCCAACATGATAGCAGACAAACTGAGCAGTGCAATCTTGTTGCCCCATGAGTGGTCCCTCAAGAAAGAAATTGCGGACAGGATATTCTACAGGTGGGGCTAGCCTTGCTGCAACCTTTTTACCACTCACATGAACATAAAATGCAGAAGCTACTTTGCCCTGATTCCCCCTCCGGGAGAAGCCCCAAGGGACACACTCGTACACGATTGGCCTCCGGGTCTCCTCTATGCATTTCCACCAATCCCGTTGATACCCAAGGTTCTACAGAAAGCAAAATCCCTGGGAAAGACCATCATTCTTACATCCCCTCACTGGCCTCGTCAGATTTGGTTCCCCTTCCTTCGTCTTCATCTTTTGGAGGATCCTTGGATCCTTGACCCAGTTCCAGACCTTCTGACACATCCATCGAGGGACAATCTTCCTCCTTTGCAGTGCCTGAAGCTGACAGCTTGGCTGCTCCAGTTCCCATCATAGCCAGGTTCCATAACCTTTCCAATGAGACAAAACATATCCTTTTGTCCTCTCATAAATCTTCTACAAGAAAGCTATATCTGAGCAAATGGAAGACATTTTCTGTATGGGCCTCTAAAAATAATATTGATCCTTACCAAGTTCCTATGGCTTCCATATTAGAATTCTTGACTATGATTTTCAACAAAGGAGCTGCAGCAGCAACAGTTCGGGTTCAATTGGCTGCTATTTCAAATTTTCATCTTGGATTTGAAGGGTGGAATATCATGTCTCACAAGTTAGCCAAAACATTTCTCAAAGGGACTTTTCATATTAGGCCACCTGTGAAATCTCCCTATTCTCCATGGAATCTAAATGTTATACTTTCACGTATAATTCTCTCGCCTTTTGAGCCAGCTTCATCTTGTGATCTCAAATTTTTGTCTTGGAAAACCATCTTTCTGGTAGCTATTACTTCTTCCCACAGAGTGTCAGATCTTCAGGCTTTATCCATCAAGCCCCTCCCTATTTGGTATTTCATGCTGACAGAGTATCAGAACAAATCCCTCATTCTTGCCCAAAGTTTGCACTGAAACCAATCTCAACCAAGTTATTAGTTTGCCAGTTTTCTTCCCCAAGCATTCTAACAATTTAGAGTATATGCTGCACAAACTTGATGTTCACAGACAGCTCAAATTCTATTTGGGTAGAACAAAAGATTTCAGGAAATCAGACCAGCTTTTTGTTTCATTCTCAGACTCCAGGAAAGGGAGATCGGTGGCTAAAACAGCTCTGTCTAAATGGTTATGTGATTGTATCACCTTTGCCTATTCAGCTGCCAATATACCTTTGCAACACAAGATTAAAGCTCGCTCAACCAGAGCGGTTTCCACATAATCTGCCTTTTCTGCCAGACTTCCCATTGATAACATTTGTGCAGCAGCCACTTGGTCAAAACCTCATACCTTTATCACTCATTACAAAGTTGACAGGGCCTCCTTTGGATCCACAGTCCTGAGAAATATACTCCCGTGCGCTACCCATCAGTAAAGAATGAACGGTGAGATTGAACAACTTCACATAAAGAAGTTATGTACTTACCATAACGTTCCATGTGAGTTGTTTATCTCCCCCCCCCTCCCATTCTTACATCCCTCCCTCCCTCCTACCCCCTCCTGGGCTGATAGATGACCGAGATGCTGGATCCATCCTGGTTACTCAAACCTTCTCTTCCTTTTCTCTAGGAGGGTAACAATGACAATATGTATTAGTATATGCAGCAAACAAGATCTGAGGTAATTCACAGGTGCATCATGGGATATGGACTTGGCCTCGAGCTATTTGAAGACCTCGAGCTTTGCAATTGGCCGTATCGGAGCCGAGGGATCGGCTCAGAACTCATCGGTAAAGAATGAAGGCGAGATGAACAACTCACATGGAACGTTACGGTAAGTACATAACTTTTTTTTCAGTTACTTTTATTAATTTGGCGTATTAATTTTTTGAAAATCCATGTCTTGTTCACTTTTGGCAGTCTCTGTCATACATAATTATATTTATCCATTTCTACCCAATTCAGCAGGGCTTTTTTAATTGAGCTCTTCCCAACTGAGAGTTACTTATACAGTTTGTTTCCTGCCCTTTTTGCCACTGTGCGGAAATATCTTGGCTTTGAAATGACTGACATTTCATTTTGTGAAACATCTTGCTGCTTTCAACATTTTACCTGAATTAATGAGTGATTTTCTTTACTACTGCATTGCTCTACTACTTCCTCAAGCTTTACCATAAACCATCATTCTGAGCTGATCTCTGCGTCTGGGATTCCCATTTAGATCCTTCACTTTGCAACTGATCTATCAGTTCACTTTCAATTTCTTCTATTTCTGTATCAAACTGCTAGTCCCTGCATTATAGACGTCTGTGCTACTATTCTGTCTTTTTTTGTAACATTTACCGTCTCTGGGTTATTTTTCCTATATGTATTTTCAAATATTTTTGACTTTGCTTTGCAGTTATTCGTTAACATTGATTTCTTTTCTGCATATACACTGAACCATATTAGGTCTGGTTTCTTCTCTCGGATCCATTCTTTCTTTAATGATGCAAATAATCTGTGGACTTTTTTCTTTCTCTCTCAGTACTTCATTTTTTGCTTCCTTTTCCAAATCACTCAATGTTTTCTTGCCTACATATTGTTTATTTGGTAAATGAATGACCTTAAATTGGCATCTGTAATGTTTGCCATTTTTTTTCTCTTTCAGTGAGTTTTCTCTTCTGAATTTTTCCCTTGGTCTTACATTGTAAGAAGAAACAAAATATAATTTATTTTTGTCTTCAGGTGTCAGTTTCTCCATTTTTCAGGCATCTTGACTGCCTGGACAATTTTTTTTACTTTTTGTGGAGTACTGTTTTGTTGCCCGAGTGGGATCCTCTATTGGATCAGGGTCTAACACAGAAGCAAGAATGGTCCTAGTGCCTTTGCCAGGACTGGGCCCTTTTTTATCCTGGGATGAGTGGACCTAGCTCTTCCTTTTTTCCATGAAATATATTTCAGTCTATATGTATACATCATTTTCACCTTGGTGGGATTTAGTATACAACAGGTCCACCATATGAAGATACCCATCAAGACTTGAGAGTGATTTCAGTACAAAACAAACAGTCTTTCCTTTTTACACTGCTTGGATGTTTCCATACAGGCCCAGTGTGTAGCAATGCAGTCTGGCCAGTGGAGGTTGATGCATGCCCAGCAGATTTATCATCAGTTAGCTATAACTACTATCTTTTCAAAAATAAATAAACTACCAACCACAAGTTTTTTAGAAGTCAGTAAGTAAAATACTTTTTTATTTAGAAAAGAATGAATTGAACAATACAGTTAACAGTTGCCAATATCCAATTTTTTGGATTATCTGGAAATGGAGCTATTCATCCAGTTTTCTGGTAAAGAAAACAGGTGCTCCAGTTTTTGAAGCACTGTTTGTTCTTTTTTTTCCTCTAGGTAAGTAGTGTTTGCTCATTATATTGCTGCATTAATGGACATGCTGCCTACTCGTACTCACCTCCATCTGTTGCTGGTTGTCTGGAAGGCTTAATTGATTGATTTGAAGTAGCCAGTGAGAAAGCAGCAATGCCATGAAGCTTAGAAAATTTAATGAATGTATACAGGGGCTTTGCGGTGTAAACCTTGGCTCTAGATGATTGTCACTGGTGAAGTGATACCCTGACCCCATGTGCAAAAATGGGAAAAAGGGGGTTGAGGATGGATGGATACAGGGGCTAAAAAAAAAAAAAAATTATATATGTATATATATATATATATATATATGTATATGTATATATATATATATTTTTTTTTTTTTTGGAGTGGCTGGGGACTGCGCCTGTGTGCTGCCAGTTGTTAACACAAGAATACTGTCTAAAACATTCTAATTTGTTTAAAAAAATAGAACAAGTTTTGCATCTGCACGCATTTTATGGGTAATAAGAAGTGTACATGTCTAATGCCTGGTATTATTGAATGACTATAATCCTCAGTTGTTTACCAGAAAATCAAATATTTTACAAGGGCAAGGCAAAAATGAGGCAAAATCAGTGGTAATTGAGAGGTATGGACTGAAACAGAAACAACCACCATAGCAATGAGAACTGTGCTTCACCATGACACAAGAAAGGTAAGACCATTTTTATTTTTCATTTTCATAACACAGGAAGGCTGATTTTGTATTTAAACATTTATAAATAAATTAGCATGAGTTTCGAACTGGAGAGATTTTGTGTGTGTATGTAAATAGCTGTCAACCTCCTACCTCAAAAATCCTTGAATAAGCCAAAAAATAACGTGGAACACATTTTAAATATTACTCTAATATCGTTACAAAGTTACTAGAATAATTTTTTCTGAAGGATATGAAGTCTAAATATCAAACGTCTGTCGTCATTTGGTAACTGCAAGTTCTCAACATTTGCCAGAATGCCACATATTTTACAAGGAACAGAACAAAAATATAGGACAAAATCAATGGCAGTTGACTCTATGGTGCATGTGTGTCTGACTTTTCAGGGATGTTGCCAGTGTATGTATGCGTGTGTGAATTGTGCACATCTTGTGATAGACCTGACTTTTCAGGTTAGTGCCTATATATACTATAGTTTTTCTTATCTATGTGTGTACATTAAATATTTATATAACTATACACACACACACACACACACACACACACACACACACACACACACACAGTGGATAGAAAAAGTATAAAATTCCAGGTTTTTGTGATATAAAAAAATGAGACCACAATAAATCATTTCAAAACTTTCCCACTTTTAATGTGACCTATAAACCTGTACAATCTGCTACAGGAAAAATATAAAAGAATAAAAACGTACAATAAGCTGTTTGCATAAGTGTGCACACCCTTACACTAATGCTTTTGTTGAAGCACCTTTTGATTTTTACAGCATGCAGTCCTCTTGGGTACACACCTGCCATCAATTAGAGACACTGATTAACCCCAAATAAAGTTCATCTGTCCTAGTAGGAGTTGCCTGCTACAGCAAAGCATCAAAGGATCTCATTGTTGAAAGGTATCAGTCAGGAGAAGGGTACAAAAAAACTTCCACAGCATTGAATATACCATGGATCACAGTGAAAACAGTCATCAAAAAGTGGAGAAAATATGGGACAACAGTGATGTTGCAAAGAACTGGACATCCCTCCAAAATTGATGAAAAGACCAGATGAAAATTGGTCAGGGAGGCTGCCAAGAGACCTACAGCAACACTGAAGGAGCTGCAGGAATTTCTGGCAAGTACTGGTTGTGTACTGCATGTGACAACAATCTCCTGTATTCTCCATATGTCTGGACTATGGGGTAGGGTTGCAAGTCTGAAGCCTTTTCTTACACAGAAAACATCCAGGCCCAGCTGAAATTTTCAAAACAATACATAAAGTCTCCCAAAAGCATGTGGGAAAATGTATTATGGTCTGATGAGACCAAGGTTGAACTTTTTGGCTACAATTCTAAAAGGTACGTTTGGCACAAAAACAGCACTTCACATCACCAAAAGAGCACCATCCCCATGGTGAAGCATAGTGGTGGGAGTATCATGCTTTGGGGTTGCTTTTCTTCAGATGGAACTGGGACTTTAGTCTAGGTGGAGGGAATTATGAACCGTGTCAAATACCAGTCACTTTTGACCCAAAACCTTCAGGCGTCTGATAGAAAGATGAAGAGGAATTTCACCTTTCAACATGACAATGACCCCAAGCATACATCCAAATCAACAAAAGAATGGCTTCACCAGAAGAAAGTTAGTTTTGGAATGGCCCAGCCAGACCCCAGACCTAAATCCAATAGAAAATATGTGGGGTGACCTGAAGACGTCTGTGCACAAGAGATGCCCTCACAATCTGACAGATTTGGAGCGCTTTTGCAAGGAAGAGTGGGCAAATATTGCCAAGTCAAGATGTGCCATGCTGATAGACTCTTACTCAAGAAGACTGAATGCTGTTATTAAAACAAAAGGTGCTTCAACAATGTATTAATTTAAGGGTGTGCACACTTATGCAACCAGCTTATTGTACTTTTTTTTTATATTTTTACCTCTAACAGACTTGTTTGTTTTTCAATTGAATTGTACAGGATATAGGTCCCATTAAAGGTGGGAAAACTTTTGCAATGATTTATTGTGGCCTCATTTTTTTATATCACAAAAACTGGCATTTTAACAGGGGTGTGTACACTTTTTATATCTTGTGTATGTATGTATGTATGTGTGTATATATATATATATATATATATATATATATTTATATATAAAATGTGTATGTGTGTGTGTGTGTGTATGTGTGTGTGTATATATATATATATATATATATATATATATATATATATATATATATATATAAAACTTTTTTTTATAGTAATGGCTCATTACTATTCAGAAATGAGCATGCTGATTGGACAGCCCAACCAGCTTGCCCATTGTAAATCAAGCATATGCACTATTAAAAAGTCTGGCCACTGAGGTTGCATTAAGAGGACAGACTTTTCTATTGATGTTTACTGGAGAATACACCAAAATATGAGAAAAAACTGGTATGTTGTGCATAATTAAACAAACATACCTGATTTTCCTCATATTTTTGCTCTGTCCCTGTAAATGTCTGTCTTTAAGTTTAAAAAAAAAAGAATAAGCAAACAGCAATGGAGATTGTTTTCTTAGTAGTTTCTCCTGCACTGATGTACTGTGCAAGTGTGGAATCGTAAATCCCATATACACGCAGAGTACATCAGAATATTGAAGACAAAAGTCCCCTTATACAACTGCATTATATAAGAAAGGTTAAGTAATTTCTTTCTTAAATAATAACATTGTATAAAAGCAATAATCCACTCCTGTTTGTGGGTATGTCAGGATTTACCCACGGTTGAGTTTGTTTAGGTTCATAGGTAGGTACTAGACTATCTGCCCAAAGGCATTTATAAGCCTAGCCAGAATGTGTTGGCTTTCGCCGCCCCCTTAGAAAAGTTCTCTGTGCCTCTGTCCAGCAGAGTCACTGAAGTGATCCCCAAGGTAAACTTTGTTTCCCATCAACTCGCCAAGGTTTCTTTTGAGTGTTAGCAAGGAGGTCTGCCTAATGTAGATTGGGATCTTGTTCCAAAGCATGGGAAGTCTCTGGGACAGGAATATATCCTTTCAGCACTTCCTGCTTATTGTTGTGGTGAGGTTTAGATCCCTAGAGCATGTAGCTCAAGGGGATAAGGTTTTCTTTAGGTGGAGCATGTCCATCAATTCTGGGTTGGACATGGCCTTGTATGTCAGGCAGAGATCACCTCTGAGCAGGCGGTATGCAACTGAGTACAGCTGGAGTTTCTTCAGTCGAGATGCATAGTGCATCTGTTTGAGGCCAGTGATCCTCTTGGTGAGGTACTTCTGTGGTCTTTCCAGCTGTTGCAGGTGTCTTGTAAGGTACATCCCAAATGGGGCATTGTACTCTATGATGGGTCTGATGAGTGATGAGTAGAGGGGCACTATGACCTCTCTTGATCTGGATGCGAACTCTTTTGTGATTAGGTGGGCCACGTAGAAGGATTTTCTAACCACTTTGGCAATGTGATTATCAAAGGTGAGATTACTATCTACTTGGGTCCCCAGATCCCTTATTACGTCTTCCATATTTAGGGGACTACCACCTATGTGGTAGTTTGTGGGTACTCTGTTTTTTTCCAAAGGGGATGACTATGCACTTTTTGGCATTCAGCTTGAGGCCATGATTTTGACACCAGGTATCCGTCTCAGAGAGACCCTTTTGGAGGATGTCTGTGTCAGCAGGAGAGTCAGTTATAGCCTCTAGTTTGTAGTCGTCTTCGAACTTGGTCAGCCATAGTCCTCCTGTGCTTGACTGTACCTATGAGAAGTATATGCCGAACAGGAGGAGTCCTAGGACTGAGCCCTGGGGAATGCCACTTGTAACCAGTTTAGAGTCTGACCTAGCTCCCGCAACTCTCACCATGTGGGTTCTGTCCGTGAGCCAGTTGGCAACCCATCTTGTGACGTAGAGGTTTATGTTCAAGTTGGTGCGCTTGTCTATAATACCAGAATGGGGAATAGTGTCGAAGGCCTTAGCGAGGTCTAGGTAGGCTGTGTGTACCACCTTTCCCTCGTCTCTAGCCTTGATAACTGTCTCAAAGAAGCCCACCAGGTTTAGGAGGCATGATCTGCCCTTAACAAAGCCGAACTGGGTAGGGTCCAGTGTTTGGAGGTTCTCAATGTCTCTGTTAATGAGTTCCATGATGATGCACTCCATAGCTTTGCAAACCAAACTAGTCAGGCTTATAGGGCGATAGTTCCTGGGGTCTGTTGTGGCTCCACCTTTGTTTAATAACTCTGGCTTTGCCCTCATGATTGAACAACACCAACTGTGGGTAAATCCTGAAATTCTCACCCACAGTTGTGGATTATTGCTTTATTGTATATGTTTGTATGTATAAATATATATGGGTTCCATTCCATCCTACTGGTTGAATGTGTGTTTGCTTGATCAGCTAAACAGCTGTTCAACAGGTGTCTTGAGATCGAACAATTCCTGGGGTTGGGGAATGTGCCCTTACCCGATGTTTTTCGGTCTCTGAGTTTGTAATATAAATAGAAGGGGTGTGTGGTGGTGGTGGTGGGGTGAATCTTGGCACATGTGTAGTTTCTTGTCAATGTATACAGTTTCATGTATACAGTTTCAATGTAAAGATGTCTGTTATATACATCTATATATATATATATATATATATATATATATATATATATATATATTTATATATATATATATATATATATATATATATAGATATATATGTGTGTGTGTGTGTGCGTAATATATATTTTATATATGTAATGTATGTTATATGTGTGTGTGTGTGTGTGTGTGTGTGTGTGTGTATATATATAATTGTATTTATATAGATATATAGTAGGGGTCTATTTCATAACATTAAGACCAAAACATCTTTTTGTTTTACTCAAATTTTTTATTTGATTTTCCAATAACAATTTAGAAAACAGAATAATTTACAATTTAAATGACAAATAATCATAAAGTATGTACAAAATTTACAGAGGCCTCAGTCAAGAAAAGATGGGAATAGCAAAAATGTAAACAAAAAAAAAAAAAGGGTTATACAATATTCTATACTTCTTGCTTCTAGACTGATTTGTTAGATGGAGTCGTATCTGGATTCATTGCCTTTAATAAGGGAGAAAACCTTCTTCCAAGGATTATTAGTCCATTTTCTAGGAGAAATTCTTAGTTCTTTAATTTCCGTTGATGCTACTTTGTCCAGTAGAGTCATGAAGTCTTCAACAGTTGGAATGGAGGGTGACATCCATTTTCTTGTGATGAATTTTTCTGGCTACTGCCAAAATTGTCCAAAGAAGATATTTATTATTGTTCATTGTAATAGAATCATTTATATTCAAAAAAGTTAATTTTCTAAGGAGGTAACTTGGAGATGCTCTCTAAAATGTAAGGCTGATTGGTCTCGTATCTTTTATAAATGTTCTCTCATCAAAAAATTGTGGGAGACCAAAACATCTAAATCCCAATGCACTGAAAACCCAAAACATTGAAAACTCAACATTGAAAGTGTGCTTTATAACATTGAAAACTACATTGCACAAGTTAATAAGATCCCCTCCATCTATAACACCACCTAACAAACACACTTTCTACTATGTTTCTGCAGCGGGGGCAAGCCCCCTGCACCCCTGATGTGGGGGGCTCTGCCTCCCAAACCCTCTGTAATTTAAATATACCAACGCCAAGATCACATTACA